>NW_027069499.1:164650-258371 GCF_002906115.3 Quercus suber
TACAAAAGAGAGCCTTTATATAGGCTAGGTATGTGTGCAGTACAAGTAATAGAAGTATAGTACAAGTAATATACTAGGCTAAGCCCAATGGGCTAATCTATACACTAACATCCCCCCTCAAACTCGAGGTGGCAAGGAGGAAGCCAACTGGAGTTTGGATATAAGATCTCGAAGATGACCAGGTGGTGAGACTTGGTGAAGATATCAGCAGGCTGGTCAGCAGATGAGATGGAGAACAACTTGAGATTGCCTTTCTTGAGATGCTGGCGAGTAATGTGGCAGTCGACCTCAATGTGCTTGGTGCGTTCGTGGAAGACATCATTATGAGCAATGTAGATAGCACTACGATTGTCACAATAAAGAGGAGTAGCAGTGGGCTGTGGAGCATCCATGTCAGCCAAGAGCCAGCGAAGCCAGACAAGCTCGCAGTGGTGTCGGAGGGCACGATACTCAGCCTCAGTACTGGAACGGGAAACAACATCCTGCTTTTTGCTACGCCATGAGACAAGAGAGGTACCCAACAGGAAACAGAAACCTGTGATAGACATCGATCAGTCGGATCACCGGCCTAGTCCGCATCTGAATAAGCATGAAGCTCAAGAGAAGACCGAGAATGTTAGTGTATAGATTAGCCCATTGGGCTTAGCCTAGTATATTACTTGTACTATACTTCTATTACTTGTACTGCACACATACCTAGCCTATATAAAGGCTCTCTTTTGTACATTGTTATATACATAATATTATACTGACTATTCAGTCATTCTCTCTCTCTTGTTAACAGTAACCTCAAGGAAAATAATGGTTTGAGTAAAGCACACCAACCGTTCTACTTTTTTATTATGATCTTTCTACTCCTCCTTTCTATTATCAGAAATTACAGAAAAAGAGAAATGCTTACCCAAGGATATAATGGTTTGACTAGCACCAACCATTCTAAGATCAAAGCTGGATGAGATTATTTCCATTGCTTCTTTAGTTTATTTGTTAAGTGCACTTTTTTTTAAATGAATATTGTAATTTTGTATAATAAACCTACGAAAATAAACTTAATTAACTAGATAAATTTTCCGTTCACTCAAATTTTAGTAGTTGGTAGGAACTACACAGAATGATAAGCACAAAGAGCCATATATGTCAAATTCTTTCTCAATTATCGTGCTTATAACTGTGTCTGGGATCTACCATAACGCGCAATTATTCATTAATGGCACAATGACTGTGTCTGGGATCCGCCGTCACACGCAATTATTCAATCATCCCATTAAAATCAATTCAATAGTTCACATTTGATTCACACGCATGTAGTGGTAAAGGACCTTTATTGTGCACGACCTAAAAGCAAAGATGATTTTTTTTTCCCTAATATAAGTGGAAGATTTAATTATAATATCTTTTTTTTTTTAAGAACTATAAAAGATAAATTGTTTGTAAGAAGCACTATAAATAAATTTTAACCGCATATTATATTATTTACAAAATATTTAGTTTTATATAATAATTGAATGTAAAAAGCATTATATTTTTTTGAAAATAAAAATTACAAAATTTAAAACACTTTTAAATAACAAATATATTTTTTTTTTATGGGTTTAAATAACAAATATTGATAGCTTAATTTTGCAAATCTAATATATTGTATCAACTATACTTTGTTAGAAAATAATTAAATCATTTTAAGAATGGTTTGGAACTAACCATTATAAGCCTCATTTATAATATTCATTTTTTACTTAAAAAAAAAAACAAATCGCCAAAATTTTCCATGCGTAGTGCAGTTTGCAACTAGTATTAAGATAAATATATTGTCTTGGGTTGTCACTAATATGGCACATGTAAAGAATATAACCCAAAGTGATTAACATATTTTTATATTTTGTATGCACATAAATTATAATTGTTATTAGAATATAAATTCTACTCAAATTTGTATTCATATAATTATAGTATAAAATCTAAAAGTTCTTATTACAAGAGTTTCCACCAAAATTTATAAATACAAATCTAAAAAAGATAATACCAAAGGAGACGTTTTTCATTATTTTTGGTGAAAGGGAAAGGGGTCCTCTCTAAGAGTTTCAAATTTCAATGGAGAACTAAACATCATAACTAATTATGCAATTCTATGTTTAAATTATAATTTATATTGGAAAGAAATGAATTATATATATATATATAAGTTAAACGAGTTTAGTTTTGTCTAAACAGGTCAATTTGTCTTGATAGAGATAATAAATCAAATTATTTGGGGTTATTCACGTTACGTTGGACAATGAAAATTAACTATAAAAATTCACATTATTTTTGGAGAACGTATGGTTGCAACTTGGTGTTATCCAATGTTGATAAGATTATTGAATAACAATTTAGTACTGTTATTTAAATAATAATTTTTAATATTTAAACAACATTATACATATTTTTACACATTTTTTTATTTATACATATTTTTACAAGATAAAAATAACATTACTAGAAATTTTTTGCCAATTATGACTTATATTGCTGTCTAACAACCGTAAAAATTAATAAATAAATGATGACAAGAAAAGACAAAAGACTTACCTTTAACCGTGTAAGGCATTTTCCAATATTCCCTTCCCCCTTTAAGAGTTTACTTTTGAAAAAGTGAATTTGATTTATGATCAACTTTGTCGGTCAGTGTAATTATTTTGCTGACTAGCAACAGTAATATGCTTAGCCACAATAATTCTGTTTTAGTCCAAGTAATATCTTTTCTCCCCTTTTTATAAGAGAGGGCCATATTTATGGTAGTCGGTAGGAAGTGAGAACCACCACACAGCACAGCTACAAAAGAAAGAGTCAAATTTTCAATTATTGTGCTTCCTGAAAAAGGCGCAATGACAGTGTTTCGGATCCACCACCGCGCGCAATTATTCATTCATTCCATTGAAATCAATTCAATGGTTCACATTTGATTCACTGTAAAGGACCTGCACGCTTTAAAAGCAAAAGATGATTTTTTTTTTTTTTTTAATATAAGTGATACATTTAATTATAATATTTTCTTTTTTATACTGTTTAAGATATATCTATATTATTATTTAAAAAACTTTTTTTTTTTCTTTAGAACAGATTTTTTTTTTTCAAAATATTTTTATACTTCTAGGTTTAAGTAGAGACAAAATTAAAGGATAATCTGGTAAAAATACATGTCTAATTTGTATTAAAATATTACCTACAAAATAGGAACAATCTTCCACTAACCTACTTCTTTAAAACAAATATAAGTTTATTTTTTTTAATAGAAAAATAAGTTAAACACCCCACATTTATCCAAAAACAAATCTAAATATCAAAAAAAAAAAAAAACTAAATAGTAGTTATTAAAAAAAAACTAAACTAAATAGATATATACATGTTTATATATATATATATGTGGGGGATAAGAGGGTTAGGCCAAGTTAATGGGCCGAATACCCAAAAGAGGACTGTTTCATATCCGAAGAGAAAGATGCGGAAAATGTAGGGCCCAGAGTGAAGTGGAATCCTCCTGTAGAGAGTCATTGCTGTCCGAAGAGGATATCTCCAGTCCGAGGAGGACATCACCTGTCCGAGGAAGATGTTTTACTTTGATGTGATATTGGAGACTAAATGAGTAGGGGAAAAGCCTGATTGATCGTCCGAGGACTCCACCTGATCAAGATAAGATCAAAACATATCCAGGAACGATAAGGATGAGGAAATATCTGAGGAAAAGGCTGCTGCCACCGTATTCAATGCACTGCAACAGCTTTTCTGGCCGCATTTATGTGGAGAAGACCTCTGAACAGTGCTCCATAACCTACCGCCACTCACACAGAGATGAAAAGAAGCTGCCTGACGTGACAGGTACTTGAGCAAATCCATGGATGGGGAGCACGTGGACGGTAGAGATGAGGGTGAGAGTGGCTATATAATAGAGGGAGAGGGTTTGTTACAAACCATGGAATGTATAGAAACTGATCAATGAATAGTAAAAAGAGTGATAATCCTTTGTTGTGAATCCCTTGTCAACTCTAGTTCTTCAACCCATACTCTACAAATTAATTGTCTTTGGGTTTACGTAAAGAAATTGAACCCTACAATATATATAAGTAGATATATCTTTAACTCCTACTAAAAAATTGCTTACAAAACAAGACTACTCTTTTAAAGATTTTCAAATTGTTTTATCCATTTATAAAAAAATTAAAATTAAAATAAACACACGTCTCTTTATAAAAACACATCTGTCGAAAACCATTTGTACACCCACATTTTAGCCACACAAACAACTTCAAACTTCTACCTAATAAATTTAAATCTCCCCATTATCACACCTATATATTTTTGTGATTGGAAAATGTAATAATCCTAAATTATAATGAATTCAAATTATTAACTTTCCCATAAAAATAGAAGAACACGTGCTCAGAGGCTAGCGAAGAATAAACTGTTTGTAAACAGTACTAGAAACAAACTTTATTGAAAAGAATACTCAAAATATCTTTAGAGAATGTATTTTTAGTGTTATCCAATGTTGATAAGATTATTGAAACTTAACAAATTCATTTCCTTTTTCCCTTAAAAATTATTTATTTTGATTGGTTTTTTAAGAAAAGATAGGCATATCAGATTCCTTTTGTTTATTACTTAAAAATACAATAAAAATAAATAAATCAGTTAGTCCTATAGTTCTTCAATCTTCTTTTTTTCATGAACATCCTTATCAAACAACTTCCACTCATTTTCTTAATTTTAATTTTTACTGTTGGGAAGTAAACTTCATAGTTTCTTCCAACTAGTCAAATTTGTCCTTTTCTCTTCTTATCTTCTTTTCCAGAAACAAGTAAGCAACTTCCACTACATTTATTATTTATTTTTAGGAACTAGAGTTCCTTCCACTAGCTGAACAACTTGACCCGGCATTGAATTTTCTTCACATAAAAGTTACAAACATTACAAGAAAAGACCCTTCAATTGTAACCTCAAAATAATGGTTTGAATAAATCACACCAACCATTCTACTTGTTCATTATGATCCTTTCAACCTAAAAAAAAAAAAAATATTGATCTAAGATCAAAGCTGGATGTGTTTATTTCCATTGCTTTTTTAGTTTTTTTCTAAGTGAAAATTTTTAAAATTGAATAACTGTAATTTTGTATAATAAACTCACGAAAATAAACTCAATTAACTAGAAAAATTCCTTCCTCTCACACACTTTTTTGTAGTTGATAGTAACCACACAGACTGATAGGCAGTACAGCTGCACCAAGCGCCATATATGACCCAGTTTGGATTCGTCCACGTTTTGTATCATTCAGCGTTTCCTCTTTTTTTTTTTTCTTTTTTTTTTTCGTGAATAGTAAAATCACTGTGCAGGAGACAGAAATTACTGTTTATTACTGTTTATGCACTGTTCACACAATAAAAAATATTAAAAATGGGTCTCACGATACTATTCACACATTTAAAAATTATTTTGTTACAGTGTTTTCAGTTTTCAGTTTCAGCAACAATAAGTTCAATCCAAACGGACCCATGTCAAATTCTTTCTCAATTATTGTGCTTATAACGTGTCTGGGATCCACCACAACGCGCAATTATTCAATCACCTTATTGAATCTAGTAATACCTCCAAACCCCCATGTTTTCCTTGAACTCGAAGGGCCAATTTGCGGTGTGCCTTTGTTTGGTGTGGATAGGATCTTAGTCTCTCTCTTGTATGAGGTATTTGTTTTTAAAAAACAAATAAAAAATATTTTCTTATATATTTTTTAAAAATAAGACAAATATACCACTTTTAAGAAGTGTGTGCTAGCATGCTACACAACTCTTCTGATTTTCTACCTAAATAAATTTTATTTATATAAGTTAAACGAGTTTAGCCGTGTCAAAACGGGTCAATGCTTCTTAATATAGGTAATGAATCATATCATTTGGGGTTATTCACATTAAGTTGGAGAATGAAAATTTGCCATAAAAAATCACATTATCTTTGAAGAATGTGTGGTTGGTGTTATCCAATGCCGATAAGATTATATAAAACTCAATAAACTCATTTCCTTTTTTACTTAAAGATTATCTATTTTGATTGCTTTTTTATGAATAAATAGCCATATTCGATTCCTTTTGATTATCACTTAAAATACCCAAAAAAAAAAAAAAAAGTTAGTCCTATAATTCTTCAATCTTCTTCTTTTTCATGAACAAACTTAACAAACAACTTCCACTCGATTTCTTAAGTTTTACTTTTGGAAAGTAATAAATTTCATAGTTCCTACCACAGAAAAACACTTCATTCCACTCAGATATTTTTGTACTAAACTTCCTTCCCACTAGTCAAATTTGTCATTTTCTTTTCTTATCTTCCTTTTCAGAAACGAGTAAGCAACTTCCACTATATTTATTTATTTATTTTTAGGAAGTAAAGTTCATTCCACTAGCTCAAAAACTTGACCCCGCATTGAATTTTCTTCACATAATATTACAAACATTAGTAGAAAAGATGCCCCAATTATTGTAACCCCAATGGAAATAATGGTTTGACTAAAGCACACCAATTATTCTACCCCAAAAAAAAAAAAAAAAAAATTGTGGATCTTGATCTTTCTACTGCTCCTTTCTATTATCAAAAATTACAGAAAAAGACACCCTACTCCAATGCTAACTCAAGGTCCAATCATTCTAAGATCAAAGCTTGATGTGTTTATTTCCATAATTGCTTCTTTAGTTTATTTGTTAAGTACAGTATTTTTAAAATGAATAACTGTAATTTTGTACAATAAACCTATGAAAATAAACTCAATTAATTAGATAAAATTTCCTTGTCTCTCAGTCTCACTCACTTTTTTGTAGTTAGTAGGGACCATACAGACTGATAGGCCATTGAAATCATGACCGTGTCTAGGATCCACCATAACGTGCAATTATTCAATCACTCCATTGAAATCAATCAATGGTTCATATTTGTATAATAAACCCTCGAAAATAAACTCAATTAACTAGAAAAATTCCTTCGTCTCACGCACTTTTTAGTAGTTGATAGGAACCACACAAACTGATAGGCAGCACAGCTGTACAAAGAGCCATATATGTCAAATTCTTTCTCAATTATTGTGCTTATAACGTGTCTGGGATCCACTACAACGCGCAATTAGTCAGGCTCTGTTTTTTTTTTTTTTTTTAATTACTCATCACTCTTTACTTAATTTTTATCGCTTATCATTTATTACTTATTACTAAAAAATACTCTAATTTCTTATAACTCTGTTTTGTGGGTTGTTTGGGTGGAATATCTTAGTGGGTTTTTCAATTCCAACACTCCCCTTTATTTCACTCACTGAGTCTCAAAAAAATCAATTGCAAATCAAGTCATACAGAACGGTCACTAAGCCCACCCACGTTATCTCTCTCTCTCCTCTTCACGCCCTTTCCACAACAAAACACTCTATCCCTAACTTCAGAAACCCACACACAACAGCA
The DNA here is from genome assembly GCF_002906115.3 of Quercus suber. NCBI lineage: Eukaryota > Viridiplantae > Streptophyta > Magnoliopsida > Fagales > Fagaceae > Quercus > Quercus suber. Next base: position 172,119 of record NW_027069499.1, read on the forward strand.
TAGTCTTCACTCTCTAACCACCGATCTTCAGCTCTCCAAACCCTCACTCCGCCTCTCATTTTTTGCTCTTCACTTCCCCACCTCCACTGCATTAGATCCCTCCCTCATCTTGAACTCCAGAAACCCACACGAAGGAATCCCAGACTCCTAACTCTGAAAACAACCCAAGTATCCCATGTTGCTCATCTTTCTCACCTTCAACTTGTAAACCCATCGCGGCACTGTGGGTCTGCTGAAGAGAAATTTGTGAGCCCTCTGTTGGTACGGTATTATTTCTCACCATTTTCATGATTTTGTCTATATATTTCATATTTAAACTAGTTTAGCTGTTTATACATTCTTCTCTTTTCTGTTTGTGAGATGTAGCTCATAGGTTTCAATTCATAATGATTTTAATACTCAACTATGCAGCAGTGTAGTTTACATAAGAGGACCCAATACCGAATAGAGAAAGTTTTTCCAGTTTATGCATGGGGGATATCCAAGCCTGAGTCTGACTCGGTTGTTAATTCGGGTGACCTAATTGCTAACCCAATTTGGGACGCTATGAAAGAAGAGGCTAAGTTGGAGGTACTACTGAGCTTTTAGTTTTAACCAATATTTCTTTTTGTTCATTTTGTTTTTGTCTTTGTTGGGATCTGAGTGATGGGTCTTCTATGGTTTATGGTTTAAGAAATTGGCAAAACAGGTACCCAAATAAATTCAACTGACTAATGTAACAGAAACAGAAACAATATTAATTTTTTTTTTTTTGGAAGGAAAATTAAATTCAACCATATATTTCATTGGTCAATACAACCATATGGTTGAAAAAGGAATAGCACAAGGAATAGTAGTTAAGGAATTGTACCTAAAACTATGTTTGTTTCATTTTGAAGAGAATATACAGCTTTTTTAAAGCATCAAAATTTTCAAGTTCTCTTATACAATAAACAAAATAAGCTGAATTAATGTTTAACCCTAAGAAATTTGGAGTTGTTACATTTGGTTTGAAACTTTAGTTTTATTTTTCTAAATTTTTTGTTGAGTAGGATTGGTGTTACTTTAGAAACTGGCTTTTTTTTGTACAGAAAGTGATTTTTTTTAAGGCTGGCATTTGGTTGGGTAGTTGGGAAAGTAAACACAAAAAGTGCCGTTGGAAGCTTCAGTGGGTCTATGCGTCTTGTTTGATGTAACTTAACACTGCTGTGGGACCCAAAACTTCATTAAAATTACACCTATTGCCACTAAGTTAACATAACTCAAAACTTGAAAACAACTCACGAGAGTTTCCGAGTTTGTTAACTCAAATGACAAAAAACTCAGTTTTATTAACTGAGTTACATCCGGCAAAATCAGCCAAATAGAATTGAACCATGTGGGGCCTGCGGTTTTTGGGTTATGAGTTAACAAAATTGAGTTTTGTTAACTGAGTTTGGCAAAATCCAAACAGATAGTCAATCACTCCATTGTATTCAATTCAATGGCTATCTAGTAATACCTCCAAACCCCATGTTTTCCTCAAACTCGAAGGGCCAATTTGTGGTGTGCCTTTGTTTGGTGTGGATAGAATCTCAGTCTCTCTCTTGTGTGAGGTATTTGTTTTAAAAAAAAAATAAAAAAATATTTTTTAAAAATAAGACAAATATACAGCTTTTAAGAAGTGTGTGCTAGCATGCTACACAAATTATTTTATAAATTTTTTTTACAAACAATTAACGTGGTGGATGGTTAATTATTATAAGTAAAGTTGTTATTTCCCTATAAAAAAATGAAAAGAAAGTAAAAATTGTTATATTTGCGGTAGGCTCAAATGAGAACAAGCTATTTATAAAGATATTATAAAATAGTTTTTGCATGTAACATTCCTCGTTATATATTTGGCAAATAAGTGCACAGACTATCACTTTGCAAACCATTCTCTTCTAGTTTTCTACCTAAACGAATTTTATTTATATAAGTTAAACGAGTTTAGTCGTGTCAAAATGGGTCAATCCTTCTTAATAGAGATAATGAATCAGATCTTTTGGGGTTATTCACATTATGTTGGAGAATGAAAATTAGCTATAAAAAATCACATTATCTTTGAAGAATGTGTGGTTGGTGTTATCCAATGTTGATAAGATTATCTAAAACTCAACAAATTCATTTCCTTTTTCATTGAAAGATTATCTATTTTGATTGATTTTTTATGAATAGATCGCCATATCCAATTCGTTTTGTCTATTACTTAAAAATACAATTTAAAAAAAAATCAATTAGTCCCATGGTTCTTCAATCTTCTTCTTTTTCATGAACAACCTTATAAAACAACTTCTACTCAGATTTCTTAATTTTTACTTTTGGGAAGTAAACTTCATAGTTTCTTCCATAGAAAAACACTTCATTCCACCCAGATATTTTTGGGAACTAAACTTCCTTCCAACTAGTCAAATTTATCATTTTCTTTTCTTATCTTCCTTTTCAGAAACAAGTAAGCAATTTCTACAATATTTATTTATTTATTTTTAGGAAGTAAAGTTCATTCCACTAGCTCAAAAACTTGACCCTGCATTGAATTTTCTTCACATAAAGTTACAAACATTACTAGAAAAGGTGCCCAATTATTGTAACCCCAATGGAAATAATGGTTTCACTAAAGCACACCAACTATTCTACCCAAAAAAAAAAAAAAAAAAAAAAAATTGCTAGCTCCTCAACCCGGTCCCCTAATGGGTACTTTACTTTCAAATGCAGAGTTGAAAAACGGCACCTGGGGCATGAAGCTAGGGTTTTGCCACAATGGCCGTGTAGGGAGAGTATGCATTGACCATAATGAAGTCCACTTCAACCACCTTTGAACCTACCTGCACGGGCAACCTAATCTGGCCCCCTTGGGATGACAACCTTCCCATAGAAACTCACCAAAGGTGAATCATAGGCTGTCAGGTCCTCAGACTTCAAGTTTAGCCCTCTATGCAAGTCAAGGTATATAATCTCTGCACCACTGTCTTGGTCTACCATCACCCTCTTCGTATCATACCCTCCTATTATAAGTGTGACCACCAAAGTATCATCGTGTGGCTGGATGGTTCCCATCTTATCCTTGTTCGAAAAACTCAGTGCCAATCGGATTTTCATTCTAGCCCTCTTCGGCTCAGAGTTAGAGTTCTCGGTTGAAAGCCGAGCTACAGACATTACCCTGGAAAGATGAGAACCAGTTCTTCCAGGTGCAGCAAAAATGACATTAATTACGCCTAACGGGGGCCTTGAAGAAGCGTTCCCTTGAGCCCCTAACCTTGATTGGTCTCCTTGCCCATTGGGACGATATAGAAACTGCTGTAACCTTCCCTCCCTAACTAGCTATTCCAGATGGTTCCACAAAGTCCTGCACTCCTCAGTGGTATGCCCTCGCTCTTGGTGGTATTGGCAATGAAGGTTCTAATTGTGCCTCAAAGGGTCTTCACTCATTTTGTTTGGCCATTTGAAGTATGGCTCATTCTTGATTTTCTCCAAAACTTGATGCATTAGTTCTCAAAACACAGTGTTTATTACTTGAGAAACTGTAGGCCCAGATTGCCCAGAAAAATCCCTCCAAGGTCTGTTATTGTTATAGCGGTCCGACCTGAATTCTCTCATCTCCTGAGGGATAACCTTACCCTTTCCTTTGCCTTGTTGTTGGTCCTCCTCAACCCTCTTATACTTATCAATCTGATCTATGAGCTGGCGTACATTAGTAACAGGCTTCCCAGTCAAAGACTTCCTCAAGTCATGCTCGGTAGGTAGGCCGACCTTGAAAGTTCTGATGGCTAAATCATCAAAGTCACCATTTATATCATTGAACATCTCCCAGTATCTGTCCGAATATGTTTTTAGGGTCTCCCATTCTTTCATGGATAGGGACAACAAGGAATTTAAGGGCCGAGGAACCTTGCTACACGCGATAAAGCAGATTCTAAACACCTGAGTGAGTTCCTTAAAGGAATCAATGAAACCTGCACCTAGACTATTGAATCACCTCATCGTCATAGGCCCCAAGTTGGATGGGAATACTTTGCACATCAGGGCCTCATTCTTGGAGTGCACAACCATTCTTTAATTGAAGTGGCTAACATGCTCCACCGGGTTTGTTCGACCATTGTACATGGTGAACGTGGGCTAATTGAATCACCGAGGAAGTCTTCCTCTCTCAATCCTGTGCGTGAAAGGTGATCTGGAAATTTGGTTGAGCGCTCTACTCATAACATTATTTCTCAGGCCTCTCGAAGATGAATCTCTGTTTCTGTGCTTATGATGGTAATCTTCATTATACGAGAAAGACTCACTAGGAGGAGTCCTTGTTCTGCGCCCGTAGCTACCATCCTTTTCATCGTCGGAAGAGAAAGTCAGAGTTGGAAGGAGCTTGCTTTCGCCGTTTGTGGTGTAAGCTTCTCTTCAAGTGATCAATTTCCAACTGCATGGCTTTGGTATTTTTCTCATGAGAGAGGTGGCTACCACCTTGAGAATGACTCCTACTAGTATGGGTAGTATGCACACTCCCCTCATGGTTCCTTTTTTGTTCAAGATCACAGAAGTGATCTTGACACTAAGACCCCGTAGATTCTACCTGGTTTGGACCTGAACCTACCATTGTTGAACGTTAGACTCAATACAACCCCAGTAATCCCCACAGATGGCGCCAATTGTAATGACTAGATTTGAGTCCATAGCCCAAAGGTGGATGGACTTAGACCAAAAAAGCTCAAAATAATGAATTTGTAAAGAGTGGGTTGGAAAAACTAGGCCTTAATGAGTCAGACAATCACTAAAGTGAGTTCAGATCATAAGAGAATGAAAAAAGACGAGTTTATACTAAAGAAAATCGTCCTCAGCACAGTCCAAGGAGATTAGTTCTTATATATTTCTTTCAGGTTTGATTACAAAGTAAGTTCTTGATACTACAGTATTTTTCTCTTAGTTTCTCATTCCCCTTCTCTCATTGCGTCCTTTCCCTTTTATACTCTCTTCCACCTACAGGCCAAATGGTTGGTCTTGATACTTGTCCCATCAGCACCTTCCTAAAGTTTTTATCTAGTAGCTGTAAGGCTGAAAACCAATGTTCAAGTATTACCTCCACATTAATGCGACCAAAGAGTTAGCTACACAGTATTTAATGTGGTGACAGCAGCTTTCTCCTTAGATATTTTAGGACTCACTCCCCCTGTCCTATGTCCCTGTGATGCTTATCTGTACCAACAGAACTCCCTAGAACATTCCCTTAGGCAGCAGACCACCTATTCAGACCTCGGCTTGGTTAACTGAGGAGGTATTCATCCTTGGCCCACTCTTCTGGGCCATTAAGACCAAAACTAACTTCTTCATCTACTAACACGAACTCCCTTGACAATGTTTACTCCTTCTTGGACATCCTCTAGTCCTCGGCTAGGGCTTTAGGCCCAATATATACATAGATAATGAGCTCCTGGGTCCAATACCCTTACAATATATATTTAAATCTATATATATATATATATATATATATAATAGTAGGTAAAGCATAGAGAAAATCTATTTAAGTTTCAAATTGGAATTTAATTAGAGTCTAATTTTGCGTCATGTGTCTCATCTAATCTAAATTTTAGAATTTTATGCCAAGTGAGTTAATTTAATGTAAAAATTGAATTTCAATTAGAGTTTAATTTTGCATCACGTGTCCATCTTATCTAAAATTTTAAATTTTTGTGCCAAATTAGTTAATTTAGTGTAGAAAATGATGAGTCCAATATAATAAACCATAAAAAACATAATCATATAACTAAAAAAAATTCAAATTTATAAGTCATGTATATATATATATATATATATATTAATAGGTAAAACTTAGAGAAAATTGAATTAGAATTTGAAATTATAATCTAATTTTACGCCATGTGTCTAAATTTCTGTGAGAACTACACCATAATTATCCACTTAAGATTGTGCCATATGTTTACCTAAGTTTTTTTATCTTTGTGTCAAGTGAGTTAATGAGTGCAAAATACTAAGAATCTAAATAAACTATAAAATTTTATAAAAAAAATCACATATACTCAATAAAAATCACCACGTGTTTCTCAAAAAATAAATAAAATAGAAATCATCACATAACAAAAATCACCACACGTTCTATCTTATTAAAAATTAGAAAAAAAAATGATCATAAGTAGTATTAAATATAGATAAGAATTTTAATATGTGACTAATTATGTTTACTCTAAAAAAAATAATTTGACTAATTATCTATATTTTATGATAAANAGTATTACCTCCACATTAATGCGACCAAAGAGTTAGCTACACAGTATTTAATGTGGTGACAGCAGCTTTCTCCTTAGATATTTTAGGACTCACTCCCCCTGTCCTATGTCCCTGTGATGCTTATCTGTACCAACAGAACTCCCTAGAACATTCCCTTAGGCAGCAGACCACCTATTCAGACCTCGGCTTGGTTAACTGAGGAGGTATTCATCCTTGGCCCACTCTTCTGGGCCATTAAGACCAAAACTAACTTCTTCATCTACTAACACGAACTCCCTTGACAATGTTTACTCCTTCTTGGACATCCTCTAGTCCTCGGCTAGGGCTTTAGGCCCAATATATACATAGATAATGAGCTCCTGGGTCCAATACCCTTACAATATATATTTAAATCTATATATATATATATATATATATATAATAGTAGGTAAAGCATAGAGAAAATCTATTTAAGTTTCAAATTGGAATTTAATTAGAGTCTAATTTTGCGTCATGTGTCTCATCTAATCTAAATTTTAGAATTTTATGCCAAGTGAGTTAATTTAATGTAAAAATTGAATTTCAATTAGAGTTTAATTTTGCATCACGTGTCCATCTTATCTAAAATTTTAAATTTTTGTGCCAAATTAGTTAATTTAGTGTAGAAAATGATGAGTCCAATATAATAAACCATAAAAAACATAATCATATAACTAAAAAAAATTCAAATTTATAAGTCATGTATATATATATATATATATATATTAATAGGTAAAACTTAGAGAAAATTGAATTAGAATTTGAAATTATAATCTAATTTTACGCCATGTGTCTAAATTTCTGTGAGAACTACACCATAATTATCCACTTAAGATTGTGCCATATGTTTACCTAAGTTTTTTTATCTTTGTGTCAAGTGAGTTAATGAGTGCAAAATACTAAGAATCTAAATAAACTATAAAATTTTATAAAAAAAATCACATATACTCAATAAAAATCACCACGTGTTTCTCAAAAAATAAATAAAATAGAAATCATCACATAACAAAAATCACCACACGTTCTATCTTATTAAAAATTAGAAAAAAAAATGATCATAAGTAGTATTAAATATAGATAAGAATTTTAATATGTGACTAATTATGTTTACTCTAAAAAAAATAATTTGACTAATTATCTATATTTTATGATAAAAATTGTGTTTAATTTTAAATGTATCTATATTTATGCATGAATGCATGTGTTACATGCTTAAAAAAAATTAATTTGACTAATTATTTATATTTTTATAATAAAAATTTTGTTTAATTTTAAATACCTCCATGCATTTGCATGAAGTTACATGCTTGTTCTTTCTTAATTATTGTGCTGGGATCCACCACAATGCGCAATTATTCAATCACCCTATTGAATTCAATTAATAGTTATCTAGTAATACCAAACCCACGTTTTCCTTGAACACTTGAAGCGCCAGTTTGTTGTGTGTATTAGTCATTACTTTGGATAAAATCTCTCTCTCTCTCTCTCTCTCGTGTCTAATTCTTTAGATTTTATATTTACTTAACAAACATATCAAATTTTATACTAATCAGAAGTTATTTACTATTCGATCTACAAATTTATTTTTACTTATTTTTATGCATAATTTTATTCTACTAAAATTTGAAATTTAAAAATTTGATTGATTATATAATTTTTAATTTTTAATTTTTAATTTTATGAAAATTTTACAAGTATAGAGGATACATGAAAAAAAAAAAAGTAATTTAATGGTTAATTTGTCAAAATTCACACCCAATAAAAAGATATTAAATGAAGTTCTAGTCTTAGGTCGCAACAAAGTTTGTTGCCAAATTTTATTATATTATTTATTATTCAATCTATAAACTTATGTTTTGTATAGAATTTTAGACTACAAAAACTTAAAATTTAAAATTTTAATTAATAACATAACTATCGGTCTTTGGTATTTTAGAAATTTTGTAAGCATGAAAAATATAAGAAAAAAAAAATCCAATAATGGATTAGTAAAAAATTCATATCTAGTAAAAAGATATTGAGTGTAGTTGTAGCCATTGGCTAACGAAGTTTGTAGCAAAACTTTGTTATTTTTCTAATAAGTCAATTGATTTGTTTAAATAATACACATAAATCGTTTTAAATGGACAAAGTTCACATGACTACAATTCTCACTAAAAAAATTAACATGACAAAATATTGCAAAAATCAAACCATTAGATTGTATGTTCTATATTTTTAACATACATGTCAATTGTTATACCAATCGAATATTATTTACTATTCAATCTATAACTTTATTTTTTATGCATAATTTTAGATTACAAAAACTTAAAATTTAAATATGCGTTTGATGATATAATTATTAATTTTTGATGTTCTGAAAAGATATAAATAGAGAGGATATAAGAAATAAATGTTATCTAAAGATGGATTTGATTAAAGGACAACTATAGAGTAGTACACATTATGAGTCAGCATTGCCTCAAAGGCTCTTTGCCTCGTACATTAAACCTAAGGCCCCCGCCTTAGAAAAAGGGGAAAAAAGATATTTAATTTGGACTAAATGGTCATATTCACGTTATTCCTCAAACAAATTGTAAGATTAAACTAGAGTTCAAAATTTGCAACAGAGAATAAGGGGACTTCATCGATTTAATTAGATGTGCAAGTACTTTTTATGCTAGTGTGTTCGTAGTATAGTGGAGCTCATGACATATATAGGTGAGTAGTCTCTGGTTGAAAGTTTTGAGGAAACACTGTGAGAAACTAAAAAAAAAAAAAAAAAAAAGACATATATAGGTGGAGTTTGGATAGCGTGTGCATTGCGCATTTGTGTTGTTTTTTTTAGGTCTCGTGCACTATTCACGAGACTCGCAAATAATTTATTAAGCAAAAACAATTTTAAAACTGGGTTTCACAGTACTATTCACACATTTAAAAATTATTTTGTTACAGTATTTTTAGTTTTCAGTTTTCAACAATAAACGATATTCAAACAGATCCATAGCTTTTCAAAATTATTTAGCTCACGATTTCTCAATATATATATATATATATATAGCTCATGACATATATGGTTTTTTCTCAAAATTATTGTGCTTCTTGGAAAACGCGCAATTATTCATTCATCTCCTTGAAATCAATTCAATGGTTCACATTTGATTCACACATAGTGGTAAAGGACCTTTATGCTGCACACCTTAAAAGCAAAAGATGATTTTCTTTTTTAATATTAGTGATAGATTTAATTATAATATCTTCTTTTTTATACTATTTAAGATGTATAAAGAATAAACTGTGTGTAAAGAGTACTAAAAACAAATTTTATTTAAAAGAATACTCTAAATATCTTGGGAAAATGTATTTTTGGTGTTATCGAATGTTGATAAGGTTATTGAAACTCAACAAACTCATTTCCTTTTTCCCTGAAGGATTATCTATTTTGATTGATTTTTTATAAAGAGATAGCCATATCCGATTCCTTTTGTTTATTACTTAAAAATACAATAAAAATAAATAAATCAGTTAGTCCTATAGTTCTTCAATCTTCTTGTTTTTCATGAACAACCTTATCAAACAACTTCCACTCGATTTCTTAATTTTAATTTTTACTTTTGGAAAATAAACTTCATAGTTCCTTCCGCAGAGAAACACTTCACTCCACTCAGATATTTTTGGGAACTAAATTTCCTCCCAACTAGTCAATTTTGTCCTTTTTCTTTTCTTATCTTCTTTTTACGAAACAAGTCAGCAACTTCCACTACATTTATTATTTATTTTTAGGAACTAAAGTTCCTTCCACTAGCTGAACAACCTGACCCGTCATTGAATTTTCTTCACATAAAAGCTACAAACATTACAAGAAAAGACCCTTCAATTGTAACCTCAAAATAATGGTTTGAGTAAATCACACCAACCATTCTACTTATTCATTATGATCCTTTCAACCTAAAAAAAAAAAATTGTTGATCTAAGATCAAAGCTGGATGTGTTTATTTCCATTGCTTCTTTAGTTTTTTTCTAAGTGAAAATTTTTGAAATTGAATAACTGTAATTTTGTGTAATAAACCCATGAAAATAAACTCAATTAAACTAGAAAAATTCCTTTGTCTTACACACTTTTTAGTAGTTAATAGGAACCACACAAACTGATAGGCAGCACAATTGCACAACGAGCCATATATGTCAAATTCTTTCTCAATTATTGTGCTTATAACATGTCTTGGATCCGCCACAACGCGCAATTATTCAATCACCTTATTGAATTCAAGTCAATGGCTATCTAGTAATACCTCCAAACCCCCATGTTTTCCTTGACCTCAAAAGGCCAATATGTGGTGTGCCTTTGTTTAGCGTGGATAGAATCTCAGTCTCTCTCTTGTATGAGGTATTTGTTTTTAAAAACAAATAAAAAATCTTTTCTTATATATTTTTTAAAAATAAGACAAATATACAACTCTTAAGAAGTGTGTGCTAGCATGCTACACAACTCTTTTGGTTTTCTGCCAAAATGAATTTTATTTATATAAGTTAAACGAGTTTAGTCGTATCAAAATTGGTAAATCCTTCTTAATAGAGATAATGAATTAGATCATTTGGGGTTATTCACATTATGATAGAGAATGAAAATTAACTATAAAAAATCACATAATCTTTGAAAAACGTGTGGTTGGTGTTATCCAATGCTGATAAGATTACCTAAAACTCAACAAACTCATTTTCTTTTTCACTGAAAGATTATCTATTTTGATTGATTTTTTATGAATAGATAACCATATCCAATTCCTTTTGCTTATTCCTTAAAATACAATATAAAAAATCAGTTAGTCCCATGATTCTTCAATCTTCTTCTTTTTCATGAACAACCTTATAAAACAACATCCACTCAGATTTCTTAATTTTTACTTTTGGGAAGTAAACTTCATAGTTTCTTCCACACACCAAAAAAAAAAAAAAAAAGCACTTCATTCCACTAGATATTTTTAGGAACTAAACTTCCTTCTAACTAGTCAAATTTGTCATTTTCTTTTCTTATCTTCCTTTTCAGAAACAAGTAAACAACTTCCACTATATTTATTTATCTATTTTTAGGAAGTAAAGTTCGTTCCACTAGCTCAAAAACTTCACCCCCCATTGAATTTTCTTCACATAGAGTTACAAACATTACTAGAAAAGATGCCCCAATTATTGTAACCCCAATGGAAATAATGGTTTGACTAAAAGCACACCAACTATTCTACCCCAAAAAAAAAAAATTGTGGATCTTGATCTTTCTACTGCTCCTTTCTATTACCGGAAATTACAGAAAAAGACGCCCCGCTCCAATGCAAACTCAAGGACCAATCATTCTAAGATCAACTTGAAGTGTTTATTTCCATTATTGCTTCTTTAGTTTATTGTTAAGTACAGTATTTTTAAAATGAATAACTGTAATTTTGAACAATAAACCCATGAAAAATAAACTCAATTAACTATATAAATTTTCCTTGTCTCCCACTGTCTCACTGACCTTTTTGTAATTGGTAGGGACCACACAGACTGATAGGCCATTGAAATCATGACCGTGTCTGGGATCCACCATAACGTGCAATTATTCAATCACTCCATTGAAAGCAATCAACGGTTCACATTTGGTTCCCACATGTAGAGTGTTATATGATCTTTCTGCTACACGCCTTAAAAGCAAAAGAGGAAGTACTTTGAGAGTTTCTGCAAAACAAAAAACACTTTCACAGATCACATCTCTCTCTCTCTCTCTCTCTCTCTCTCTCTCTCTGTTGGTTCTCCTGTTTGCGTTCTCTTGCCTTTGGTTTTTCACCACTCACATCTTTGGCAAAGAAGAAAGCATGGCCGGGGCTTTGGTGGGCGGAGCATTTCTCTCTGCATTCCTTCAGGTGGCGTTTGACAGACTGGCTTCTCGTGATTTCCTACACTTTCTCAAGGGAAAGGAAGACATTGAAGGATCGCTAAACAAGTTGAAGAAGTTGCTGAGGTCTGCTAGTGTGGTGCTCGCTGATGCGGAGGCGAAGCAATATACAAACTCAGCTGTGAAAGAATGGCTGGACGAGCTAAAACATACTGTTTATGGTGCGGATGACATCCTGGATGAGATTGGCTATGAAGCATTGCGATGCAAGGTAAGTGGCTTCATCCCTACTTCTGTTCCTTTGTTTAACACAAAGATTAAATCTGAACTGGAAACGATTCTAAAAGAATTAGAATTACGTATAAAAGAAAAGGATGACCTCAGCCTGGAAAAGGCTGATGGTGGAGTACGAACACGAGAACTGACAGATTTTCTCCCTGAAGAATATGGTGTCTTTGGTAGAAACGCTGATGTGGAGGCGATATTTCAAAAGTTTCAACCAGCAAGTGTTAATGATGGGATATGTGTTGTTCCCATAGTGGGTATGGGTGGGATCGGTAAAACAACTCTCGCTCGATTTATATATAATGACAACAGAATAAAGGAGAAATTTGACCACAAGGTTTGGGTTTGTGTTTCAGTAGACTTTGATAGTTTCAGAATAGTGAAAACTATTTTTAATTTGGCTACTAGTAATGATCAAAACATGAATTTGTTGCAAAATGAAATCAAAGAGAAATTCATGGGGAAGAAAATTTTTATCGTTTTGGACGATTTTTGGAATGAGGACTATGATGATTGGCTTAAGCTACTCAAAATTTTTAAATTTGGAGCAAAAGAGATTAAGATAATTGTTACTACACGTAGTGAAAAAGTCGCATCAAATGTATGCACTGTTGCAGCTTTTTTAATAAAGCAATTATCTGATGGAGAATGCTGGTCAATATTTGAAAAACATGCATTTATAACTGGAAAATCTGGTGAATTTCCAATTCTAGAGGAAATTGGCAAACAAATTGTCCAAAAGTGTAAAGGTTTACCATTAGCCGCGAAAGCACTTGGTAGTTTGTTGCGTTGTGAGCAAGATCCAAGGAAGTGGACAATGATTTTGAAGAGTGATATATGGGATTTACTAGAAGGAAACAATAGCATCCTTCCCGCTCTAAGATTGAGCTACCACTACCTCCCACCACATTTGAAGCAATGTTTTGCTTATTGTTCCATCTTTCCAAGAGATTATGAATTCACAAAAAATGAGTTAGTTTTGTTGTGGATGGCACAAGATTTTTTGCAGCAATCCAAAGGAAATGGAAGGATGGAAGAAATAGGTGAGCAATACTTTGATGCTTTGGTATCTAGGTCACTTTTTCAACGATGCAGTAATAAGGAATCATATTTCATAATGCATGACCTAGTCAATGACTTGGCAACATCTATAGCTGGAGAATTTTGTGTTAGGCTAGAGAAAAATGATGAGTCGAAAGAAATAACTGAAAAGGCACGTCATTTTTCATGTCAAAATAAAGGTCAATTTGATAACTCTAAGAAATTTGAGTTCCTTTATGAAGCAAAGGGTTTGCGAACCTTCTTTTCAGTAGAATCATATTGGTGGCAAAAATTTGGCAATGTAGAGATGAAGATGATGATGATAGATACTTATCAAAAAGAAAAAAAGATGATGATGATAGATGATTTGTTGGAGGAATTTAAAACCTTACGGGTGTTATCATTGCCTAGCATTGGAATAAAGGAGTTGCCTGATTCCATTGATAATTTAAAGCACCTTCGTTATTTGAATATTAGGGACAGTGAAATCAAACATTTGCCCGATTCTTTATGTAACTTTTATTATTTGCAAACCTTGATATTGCCGCAGTACATCACCAAGTTGCCTACCAACATGAGTAAACTAATCAACTTGCGCCACCTAGATAATAGCGAAGCCAAAATGGAAGAGATGCCACCACACATGGATAAATTGAAAAATCTCAGAAAATTACCTGTTTTTGGTGTGGGCAAACATGATGATGGGTCCAGTATTAAAGAGTTGGGGGAGCTTCAGCATCTTTCTGGAAAATTGTCTCTGCTGAACTTGGAAAACGTTCAATGCATTAATAAAGACACTACGGGGGTTATACTAAAGAACAAGCAAGATTTATCTGAGTTGGAGTTGGAATGGAAACATGGTCATGGCGCTGAAGATTCAGAAAAGGAAAGAATTTTGCTCGAGCAGTTGTGTCCTTGCACAAACTTGAATTCTCTCACCATCACTAATTATGAGGGTACAAGCTTTCCAAAATGGTTAGGAGACTCGTCATTCTCTAAAATGGTGTCCATAGAGCTTCGTAATTGTGATAATTGCTTCTCCTTGCCTCCGCTTGGACAGCTACCTGACCTCAAGAGCCTTGAAATTGAACGTTTTGGAAAAATATCAAGTGTGGGCCTTGAGTTCTACGGGAATACGATTAACCCGTTCAGAGCCCTTGAGTATTTATCATTTAAAAATATGCCAGAGTGGCAGGAGTGGGTTTTATTTAAAGGGGAAGTTTTCACTTGTCTTCGAGAACTTCATATTGAATATTGTCCCAAGCTAATTGGGGGTCTGCCCCTTCAACTTCCCTCTTTGACCAAACTTGATATTAGCGGGAAAAGTGTGAACATAAAGGGTAGCGTTTGTTCAATTTTGCCCTCTCTATCAGAGTTTGCTTCCGTCACTCACTTGAAACTCTTTTGGTGCCCTGATTTAGTTTCCTTTCCCAGCGGAGGACTGTGCCCTCCACATTTGTCTGAGATTGTAATCAAAGACTGCGAAAACTTAGAGTCACTGCCTGAAGGGATGCGCACCCTCCTCCCATCTCTTGTGCGTTTGGAACTACTACGGTGTCCAAAACTGAATTCGTTTCCCGAGGGAGGTTTGCCCTCCAGTTTAGAAAGTCTTCTTATAGACAATTGCAACACACTCTTTTCCCACCGCATGCAATGGGGATTGCAAGATCTTCGCTCTCTAAGAAGTTTCACAATTATTGATGAGCACAATAAACTGGAGTCCTTTCCGGAGGATGCGTTGCTTCCTCCTAATCTTACCGATTTATACATTACTTTATCAAATCTAGAATCGCTCAACGGTAAGGGATTTCAACACCTCACCTCTCTTAAACACTTGAAGATTTGGAGCTGCGATGATCTTGACTGCTTACTAGAAGAAGTTTTGCCTCCCTCTCTTTGTGAGCTAGATATTTTTAATTGCCATTTGTTGAAAGAACGGTATGGAGAGGAGAAAGGGGAGGGCCGGGTCAAGATTGCCCACATCCCCAAAATATCCATACGTACAGACCCCTCGCTATATATGGTGAAGGTGCTAATGCTTCTGTCCAGGCACTAATTCTTATGTCCAGGTACTAATTCTCATTTTCGTTAATTCCCATCAAGCTACAGTGAAAAGTTTAAATCTTTTTCCCCAAAATCATTTTATTTCATTTAACTTTTTAATGCCAAGCTTTAAAGTATCTTTTCTTTTTAAATTAATATATAGGTGAATATTTCATTAAAAGCCTGAAAGTATGTTTATAAACACTTAATCATAAGCTCTATAGACCATATATCATAAACCGCAGGTTTAGTTTTAGTTTTAGTTTTAGTGTGCTATTTAATTGTAAATTACAGAAAAACTCCCCAACATACAGAACTATATACATATATAAAGGAAGCATTAGATCATGCTACAGTTGACATATTTGAACTAGGTGATTTTCAACATTGTTATATATGCTCATTTCATTGCCTTTTCTTTTGCAGTTTGTAAATAACAAGTGTCTTACACACCCGCTGTCAATTTCATGCCACTGCTAGCTGCTGATCCTTTTGCATTGTGTATGAATTCCTAAATGTCAATTCTCCCCCAAAAAAAAAAAAAAATCCAAAATATCTGATTAGTTTTCAAGTCACTGTAAAAGCTCATCCTTTACTCTCATTCTTGCCGGAGATGCTCTTGCCACATTATACATTCTCTACATTTCTACTCTGGACTTCTGAAATACAAGACAAAGACTTTTGTGAATGTTTAAACTAAGGTAATTCTAAATTTCCAGCATATGTATTTGTTGATCAACACATTCATTTAAAAAGTTATAAGAATTTTTTAACAATCAACAATCAACAAACCGCAAACTACCAATCAATCTGTCTATTGAATTGAGAAAAAAAATTATAAAAAAATGTTCCTCCAAATTATTTGATTAAAGTTTTAGAGGATAAAATAACAAATGGATAATGTATAGTAGTAAATAAAAAAAATTAATTGGTTTTATAATAATTCATTCAAGGTATGTCATTTATGGTTGTAAATGCTTATCCTATGCTCTACAGACCGTATATCATGATATTGATACCACAACTTTAGTATTAGACGTTTTAGTTTTTTTTTAAGAAAATTAATTTATATAAAAACTTCACGGCATCTAGAAAAATGTTCAAATTTATCTATCTATATATATTCCAGAACAAAGTAAAGCTTTCTAGTAGTAAATATTTTTGGTACACCTATGTAAGAGATGCTGTTAGATGTTTTTCAACCAGAGACTTTGGATCCCAAGATTATGCTACAGTTGACATATATTTTTTGAACTAGGTGATTTTCAACATGCTCATTCATTTCCTTTTGTTTTGCAGGGTCACATTTACTTGTAAATAACATGTGCCTCACACATCCGCTGTCAATTTATGCCACTAGTAGCTGCTGGTCCTTTTGCATTGTATATAAATTTCTAAATCTCTGATATGTTTTCAAGTCACTGTGAAATCTCATCCTTTTCTTAATTAAAGAATCATTTACTCTCATTCTTGCTGGAGCTGCACTTGCCTCATTATACTTTCACTGCGTTTCTACCGTGCAGTTTTGAAGTGCAAGACAAATACTTTTGAGGTAATGCAATTTTTCCAGCATATGTATTTGATGAATAATACGTTTGTTTTATAAGTTTATAGTATTTTAAGAAATATTGGGATTTGACTTGGCCAGTTTGGCATTCTGTTTAATCTCAGGTAAACTATGTGGCAGTTGATAGCTAGTGCTGTCTCTTTACCTTCTAACAGCTGCTGAATCACACTGATCAAGTGTGGAGAGGGACTTACTCAGGCTTTCTCTTTGGAATTGATCCTAGACGGGAAGATGTGACGTTCCCTCCGGAGGATAGGTTGCTGCATTTGGTTCTTTTTTTCTTCCTAACTTGAAAGATCTCAAAAGGTTCAGCATATGACTGCTCTTGCTGTCCTCACCTGTTGGAGCTACCATTACTACCAAGAATTATAAATGCCTTATTGTGTGACAATGGTGCCAGAGGCAGAGGGGGGAAAGCTGGCCCAGGATTGCTGAGATGCTTGTTCCATGACAGATCAAAGTCTAGAGATGCTCTGTGATTGTTAGGTTTGTTCAACTGATTTGTGTTTGTTGGTATAAACTTTGAACCTGTCATTTCTTGGTATAAAATTTGAACCTATCATCATAAATGCTTTTAAAGTCTTTGTCAACTCTGCAAAGTTTTAAGCCTCTGACAATATTAGCATAAGGGACATTTGCTTCAAATCATCCCATTGATGAATAGAATGATAATAGACCTACCAAATGCATCACTTTCAATCAACATTTTTGAAGAGCTAAAGTTACTTTCAATTAGCCGCAATTATGTTTGTCCTGCCAGCATGTTCTGTTTTTTTAAAGTTTGAACTGCCTAATGTACTGTGTTGTAATGAAGAATAATGTAGAGAATGGTGCCTCATTGTTCCAATTCTAGCTCCTAGATTTGAAAGAAAAGATATCCTTTAGGCAATTTGTAGGATATCAAGTGTGATTGTGAGTTCATTACACATCGAAAACTTTATCATCTTCCATGTGATTTTACTTGGATGTCTTCCGAATATTCCTAAATTCATACTTTTTTGGTACTTTTCCATTGCTCTCCAGTATTCAGCTTATCCACTAATTCTTTTCCTTGTACCTATGCGCATTCAAATTATTCATTTATTGAATTAATTTGTTGTCATTGTACTTGTATTTCCTTTGATGGTGAAATGATACTAAAAGCAGAAGGGAAAAAAGTGACACAAGATTGATCACATCCCCTGCAGGCATATAGATGACTAAGTCGTCGTTGTACAGTTAGGTATGTTCCGTTCAATTATACACACACACATATATAAGTTTACTTTTTGATAAATATGTCTGAAAAAGTGTTACTACTTGATGAAGGACTGGCTGAAGAACAGTGTCATAAGTTGATTCTGCCTTGAGATCAAGCACTTTTTAGGGGTTGTCCTTTGTTGAAGGAGTAGTTCCATTAGAAGAAGGGCAAAGGTTGGAGCAAAAAATGCCTATTTTTTCAGAATATTAATTGATGATGAAGTGATCATACGGCTGAAAAGTGTACACCGTGTCCTTATTCACCGTTTTCTTCATTCACATGGCATCATTTAAATATTAAAGTTAGGTACATAAATGTTCCACTAAAACTGTCTAGTTCTCAAAGTGATTTAGTACCATCAATTATTGGATAGTCAAATTTAAATGATGTTAATTATGATGAATCAGAAGGCTTTCCAGATTCCTTCCTTCATTATTTTGGATATATCAAACTTAACTGACATGAGTAGGTATCTCTCATGTCACCGCCTGAAGGGCTGAAACAAGAACAAGCCCATACAAAATTAGGAAGTGGTCAGCAATTCTTCTGCTTTATTATGTGTGCTTCTATTAGATAATTAGGAAAAGTGATTGATATGTTGCATTTATGCAGAAAGTTCATTTGTTTTAGGTATGATATGTAAAACTTATATTTCTAAAACTGTCCTTTGCAATAATGATTTTGGCAGACAGACCCTAGGGAAGTGTTGCCTAAGATTGCTAATGTCTATCCCAAATCAATTGACACTCTTCACAAAACTTAGTTTAAATACAATGATTTAATTAGGAAATTGCATGAATCAATAATCTTTTTTTTTTGTTTTGGTCAATGTTGTCACTTTCTCAGCTTGCTACCAGCATTTTGCTATTAAACTTTTTTCCTCTTTAATATTTTAATTTATTTTCAAGGCTTCTGCACAATTTTACCTGTTTTCCATCTGACTTGTATTTCTTTTGTGCTTCCAGATATGTATGCTATAAATAGCCCTTGAGATTCAAGCTTGTGATATGAAAATTATTACCTTGCTTTCAAAATCCAGGGTGACTTCAGCCAACCAACTAAACTTCCTCGGCAACCAGCACTTTTGGTAAGCATTAAACCTCTTTCTTCAAGATTTCTAAAAATGGTTTACTACGCTTATTTATTTATTTTTTGTTTTCAAGATTTATTCTCAAGTTTCCTAACCTTCTTGTTACTGGTGCTGGAGGTTGGCCCTGAGAGCAATGGAAAAAATAACCACTGGTGGTCCTCATTGTCAGCATTGAAATTTGATTAAAAGAAATAATTTCCTTCAGGAAAAAATCAAGTATGAGCCAGGATCTTGAAATTTCTTCAACTTCATTATTTCTTTGTGAAATGTCAAGCAAATGTTTTAAGATAATAATTTTGTTCTTTTGCACTTAATTCTTGAATTCAAATTGTATTTTCTAACCTTGCCATATGCTTGACAAGAGGAGCTTGGGAAATTCAGGAGAAACTTATCATATCATCGAAAGAGTATTGGTGGCGGTAGCATTCCAAATCTCACCAAGTACTCCATCCTAGTTTCCACTAGACTAACCCTTCATTTATGCATTTCCAAGTTTCAAATCCTTTGAATCTTTTTCCTTTTTTCTTTTTGTATATTTTTTCAAAAAGATTAAGAAATAATAGGCATCACTTAACTTTTTGGTAGTACTCCTAAAACATTTCCTTACCATCACTAGTCCTAATATTTTATTTTGTGCAGCACATGAACAAGGCCAATGTCCTGGCTTTCTCTGCTCACCACCAACAAATGCCCTTATTTGGCTGTGGACAGATCTGCCTTATGCTTCTTCTGATTAGTCCTAGGTAAAAATCCTTTAATTTTCAAATAGAAGCATATACAAGTGCAATTCTGATGTTGAATTTTAAAAAAGTGAAGCAGAGTTCTAATGAGAACCATGTGAGCTTGCAAGTCATGGAATGAAAAAATCCATACCGAACAGATCCTGAACAAAATAGGGGCTAGCTCATTTGTTTCAAACCAGTGCTCTGATTTATCATTATTTTAAAATTAGAAAAACATTTCTGAACAAATCCTTTGTTTGTTAAAAGAATTTCTTCTTCAATTTTACAAACCAATCTTGGCAAATTTTGGTGCTTGATAATGCTGAGTTATATTCTATCCGATACTTAAACACAGTATAAAAATTATTGATTTTCATTGCATTTGAATGTAAATATCAATCATCCAAAGTGAATTTATCAATGCATTTCAGAAAATGCACCATTTTTCTTATTTTATTAAAGTGAGGGTAGGGGGGTGATATATTGTATGATTTCTTATTTTCAACTTAGGAATGAATTATTTTACATTTCATATGCTTAGTTTAAATTCAATTAACATCATCAGATGCAGCAAACACTGCCAGCGGGTGGATGGGGGCTTCTAAGAATCAAACACACTACCTGCGGATCGATATGGGCTCATAAAGACTCTTCGAGATTTTGGAAATGGCGGTGGTCATGAAGATTTGAAGTCCTTGCCAGATGACATGTTGCTACTTTTGTTTTTCCTCTTCCTAACTACAATCAGCTCATAGGCTCAGCAAGTCACTCCTCTTGCCAAGGTTGCTTTCAGTCACCAGTAGGAAGCATCCAACTCGCTTTTTCCCATCAAGAATTTTATAGTCTTATGCTGAGACAATGGTGCCTGAACTAGACAGGGAAAGCTGGCTGTTGACCCAAGATTACCCAGCTCTTGTTCCTTGAAAAATCAAGGCAATTCTTGATTTTAGTAACAGTAATTACTAATATGTTTTCTCCAACCAGAAGGTGCTCTGTGATTGTTAGGTTCATTCAATTGATTTATTTGTTTATAGACATTCAAAGATTTATGTCTCATGGTGTAAGCTTTGGACCTCTATCAAACATCTTTGCAAACTCTTCTCTGTGTACAATTATACAATGAAGAGCAATGGAGAGACTGGGGCCTTAGCACCTAGATTTGATAAAATTTGTAAATAAATGGTCATTTTCATGCTTAAGAACATTATGAAGTGACAATTTGTATTTGTAAGCTTTTATATAGCTAAGAACATTAAGTGTGAAGAGATTCAAGCACGCATGTGTGGGCTCTAGCATATGAGTTTAGACCTAATTATGTTATATTTACATTTTTATCTTGTTGTTCGTATTTGATGTGAGACTTTACTAAGGTGTAAAGTGTAAACCCAACACCTATCTTATTCTAAAACATCGGCTCTATTCAAATCTAATGAACGTGTACTATCATAGACATGGGGACAGATGGGGTTTAAAGGAGGCTGAATGCTCCTGGGTTATCCGGGGAAAAAAGAAAGAAAATAAATATGATGAACAAGAAGTATTTCACAAAATATCTATTTAAATTATAAACCAATGAGGATGCCAATAAGTGAACCTAAACTGGAAAAATACATTTTTAATTCTAAAATAAATTAAAGAACTATTCTATATTTTACATTTTTCTTAAGGTGATTTTAAATATAAAAAGGCAATTGCGCAAAAATATCCCGAATGTCATGTATTCGTTAATTAGTAAACCAATTGAATACTACGTGACACTTTCATTAGTAATTTGATGCAAAAATATAGCTAAAAGAGATGAGATTAAATCAACCTAAAAGTATAAAGGGTGTGATTAGACAAAAATAAAAAAAATAAAAAAACCAAGTGTGAGTAGCCAAATACAAAGCCATTCTAAACCACCATTAAAATCTCAAACTTTTTTACGTGCACATGCGCACACAAACAGTTCAAAATGAGTGTACAATGATAACATTTTCCACCATTAGTAAGAAAAAAAGCATAGTCATAGTTGGATTAAATTAGCAACAACATTAGCTAAGCCCAAAATTGCATGATGCTTTACTTACAATTAGCATTTGGTATAGACAGTAGGAACAGATAATTTCCTATCTCAGGATACAAAAATGTTCAACAAATTTGGCACTGTACAGCTGAAACATATTTTGATATGCAACATGCATCTTTTCTTTCTGCCACATGACGTGCTTGCTCTTCAGTAGTTTAGTCTCACAACTTCCAGGCCTATTTTTGAGTTCCAAGTTTTTCACCTAAACACCAATGAAGGACTTGAGACCTAGTCTCTGCAGTTATTAGCTTAATACCTCAGTTTTAGGAAAGGCATTGGCTGGTTGCCATGATTGTGATTGACATAAAACTGAACCTCCAGATCATTTAAAATTAGCAAAAGAAGAGGACTCCTGTGAGAAGCACTATTAACTACACTACTCCATCATATTTTCCTCACTTGAATTGCTTTCAGGTTGCCTATCATTTTCACCATTTTTACTAGCTTCCTTATCTACTTCCCCATTTGAATGACTTGCAGGCAGAACATCCCCATCAATCCTAGTATCCTCTTCCATGCTGCTTTCATGTTGCACAGAAGGTGTATCGGTGTCCATGGCATCGAACAAAGTTGTTGAATTTTGTTGATCATTTTGTCCCAAGTAGGTCATATAATGATCAAATTGATGACTCATGTATCGTTCCTGACATCAAGAAAATTACAAAGTCTCAACTTTAGAATTCAGCCAATTGTGCAATTACAGGTAACCAAAACAATAAAATTTAAGAAAAAGGTCCAGGTTAACAGATTAAGCCATCATCCTGCATGGATGAGGATATAGATTACATTCAAGTGTGATACAAATTTAAGCAATTAAAAGCATACTGCATAACCTAAAGTCAAAACTTCTTTCCAAATCGATGCACCAATCATGCACTAATGAGGACAGAAATTTAAAACCCGAAAAAGAAAGCCATACATACCTGATACCTCCAGTTAAAAATGCTAATCATCTCCTCAACACCACTGACAAGATGGATAGGTCCAGTGTCTTCAACATGTCGTTCTGTATATGATGTGATCTCATTTAGATTGAGGGCAAGGCGATCAGGTCTCTGAAGCAGAAGTTGAAATGTAGGCTGCAGTTCATAGCATTGTTCAAACAGAGATCGGCGACAAAACACATACAAACCAAGTCGGGCATGAGACATGGCAACAACCAATCTTCTAACATCACGAAGGTGACCAACAAAGCGAGTTCGCACAAGAGACAGCAATTTAAAATCATTTTGCTGACCTTGAAACTTATCAACAGTTGTAACCTATACACAAACATTAGTGAAAACAGTGACATATTAATATGATAACATAGCGCGGTCCTACTAATATTTTAGAAGAATAACATCTAAACAGGCAACAATGACAATAAAATAAAACCTCACAAAGGATGGCTAGGGTAGTTAATCATGTTTAAGATGCACACAGGATATTAAAAAAGTGAAACCATCAATTAGAAGAGTCCAACCAGGCCTCTGCTCTTGGTAGAGCACATGTTCATCCCGAAAAATGTAAAATTTACACATCCTGACCCACAATTTAACTGTTGATATGCCTGCTAATTATAATGTAAAAGGGGGTACGCTTAGTAATTTACCTTGCTGGGTGGACCAATGAAGTCATATGGAACACATCTTCTATTGATAACATCACGGATCAAAAGTTTCTGGCCATTGTAAGTTGTCAAGATGGATATCTTATTTGATGGGTACCCAAGTAAACGCAGGTACATATAGACACTGACAACATATTCAGCTTCTCCCTCATTTTGATAAAACCAAGGGGAAGGGGCGCTTTCACCTCGACCTTGGTAATCGGGCACATCCACTAACTGATACTCATAGGAGAATCCAGCATTTGCTCTATGGAAGACAGCATCCTCCTTTACGTAAGGAAGGTCACCCAAATCTCTGTACCTCTAGTTGTACAGTTTGGCTATACTTGACCTGGCTCTACCCTGGGCATTGAGCTCAATATAAGAAATGCCGAGACGAACAAACCTTGTAAATAGACTCTGATCCATGTGGCTATACTTCTGGAAAGCCATGTTCTTCACAACAGGAGGCAACTGGTTATGATCACCAATCAGGATGCAGCGCTTAAGCCATGCATAACCATCTTCTTGCCTCTGGAGCAACATTGGGATGAAGGTCTCAATCTCCAATATTTGAGCACTTTCTTCCATCAACAAGTTGTCATACTTGAAACCTAGCCGAAGAAAATCCTTCCTCTTGAGTGCCGCATGAGTGCAAGTCATTGCAACAATCTTTGCCTGCTTGGTCATGAGATAATTTGCTCAATCAGCCGTTGACTTGAGCAATTCAAATGCCCTACACTCTTCAAGCTCTTGAAACATGGTCTTAAGATGACGAAAGCACCCCTTAGCTGCTCTCATGTCTTTCTCAAAAGACTCACCCATAAAAATTGGATGTGGAGTGTCAGAGAAAAATTCCTTGAAGGGAAAGTGGTCTTTAACAAATGTTGGTTTATCTTCATTCTCAGCACAAGCCGCCAAGAATTGTTCCCAGTGCGAGTATACATGAAGTAACCAGAAATATCCAGCAGTTTCACATGTATAACCTACATCCTCAGGCAGTTGAAGAGATCTAGCCAACCTCTCCACTTCACCAAGCAGTTCTAAACGTTGGACAAGCATTGCATTCACACGGCCTTGCCTACTAAAATCGAGATCAGTTGCTAGTTCTTGTTCTCCTTGACCAAGACGGAGTAGATAATGTGCGGGTACATCCCTCTAAAACAATAAACATGAAGATGCATTAAAAACTATCCTACAAGTAGCCAAAGAACCGTACACACTACAAGCTCAAGCATAATCACTATACAAATGAAGAGGAAGGACAAAGTTATCATCCTGAAGTGGTACCTGCATTATCTTCTCAAAAAGGTCATTCAAAGCCTGATTTGAATGTGTGATTATCAATGTCCGCTGAGAAGGACAATTTTGATAAAGCACATTCAGGATTTGCACAGCTGTATCAGTTTTTCCCTACCAGGTGGACCCACAACCATAGTTAGTCCAGGCTGAATACCAGAGATGATTGCTCCAATCTGTGCAACAAAAAACACAACAAATACTTAGTGACACTTTCAAAAAGATGTAAACATGGATATTGTAAGTAATGATGTTCACACAAACACCAGCACCAATGTTGAAATGAATCTAGAAGCAAAATATGAGAACACTAGAACTAAACTACAGTTGCATTTTTTTTTTAGAGTCGAATAATTTTTCCAAAGTAGCACAAAAATAAGTTTATTCACAGAATTCCTCACAAGACTGCAACAAAGATTTGAGGATCCCAGATAATGACTTACCAAATATATAACCCACAATTTACACTTTACACAAAAAGGTATCAGGATAATGTTTTTCATCCATTCGTGAAACTAAAACAAAAATAAAGAGAGATATCTTCCAAGCCAAGAGTCTGTGCATTTTATTATCAACATGGAGTTGAACAAGTTAGCTCCAACATAGAGCAGGAAGCCTAATTATGCACATGAGGTATGCTAGTCTATGTACCTTCCCCATTGGCTATACTACGAAAGGGTATTCAATATGGTTACATGCATAATATCATCCAGTGAAATTAGCATATGTACCATTCACAATATTAAAGACCATTCACAATACCAGCCATCAATGATTGTAATTCTCAATATGAAAATCCAATGAGAATCCTTGATATTCCAAAATCTTGCATATGTGTCATTCACTTTCACAAGGTAAAATAAACACAAAAGACAACCAAAATGTCAATAATCAGTAAAAAAAATATCAGATGCCGTGTCTAAATCATAAATTGCCTGAACATAAAGATGAATTTCAAGGCTAAAACTCTGGTAGCAAAAACTTCAGTCATACAACCATGATAAACAGATGACCAATTCAGTCAATAAAAAGAGAGCAAATTTAGCCCAGGAGAAGATTAAAGTCCATTTACTTTCTTACTTCTCATTTCTCTTTCCTGTTAGGAGGGATAACTCACACAACCTGGGGACGAATACTTAAGCTAGTTTCCTCTCATAAGCCCTAGTATCTGTTAGTGTGGTTCAGCACTGTTTCTTTCCAGTCAAAATGTTCAGGGGGTGAATTTCCCTCTCTTCCCCATCTGATCATCCCTATTTAGATACTACTATTAATCTAATTAGAACAGGACAGTAAAGAGCTAACTATGACTTTATTGTTTAACATAATAATCAAGTTTAAATAATCAAGTTTAAACTGAGATACAAATTGCATATAATTATATAAAGGCCCACTGAATGATCAATTTAGTTAACAAATTGGCCAATTCAAACTTAAATTCATGCAGCCAATGGGATAAGTACCAATTATATAAGAGGATTACAATAAATAGGCGAAGGACTTTGGATCATCAGAAAGGATTTAACACAAATAAGCATGAAAAATAACACAGTGCAATTGAAAAAAATAGTTGCATAGCACCTGTGTAGGTGTAAATCTAACTGAGTTCTGTTTTGGCTGATCTTGGGGATTAGGACCTGGGTCCGGAGGAGTGTATGCCTCAACAATGAGAGTATCCTCCATATTGACACCATCTGCTGAATCAACACCAGATATTTTATTCCCAGTAAGTGCATGACTACCGCCTTTCTGCGTCTTGGGAAGCCTAATTCGAAAAGGAGGCATCGGCTGCAAGTTTTCGCTGCCATCTGGATTTATAAAACAAACCTAAAAGAAGAGAAGGAAAGGTAGTTTTTAAGTGACATATTTTTACTCAACGCATGATTATACATAAAACATCAAAAGAAAAGGCAAACAATAGCAAACCTAATAATCCGGAAAACTGTCTTTCAAATGGTCAGCATCAAGAAAAGTATCTTTGAAATCTACCATTTCCAAAAGATCAGGCATGTTAGTCCATTGTGCTGCAGAAGGATTCCCATAGCCCAAAAATACATTGTGTAGCCAATCAGGAACAATACAATATTCATTCATAAGATCTCTTATAGACTCTAAAATTGCTTTGAAATTGTTTTCTTTTGGCTTCCTCCTCATCAATATATTGAATGTCCCGTAAACATCGTCTGCACCTTTCTCTGCAATATTGCTGACATCCATGTGGTATTGCGCTGTATCTAAAGCAACAGTTACAGTTCTCAGTTCCCCTTTTGGAGGCTTCCACTCATCTCTTTTAATTCTTCCTGTGAAATCATTCATGAGAGTTCCCTCCTCATCACGAACCTCAATAATCTCACATCCCCTCACTAGCCAATCAGGAACAATACAATATTCATTCATAAGATCTCTTATAGACTCTAAAATTGCTTTGAAATTGTTTTCTTTTGGCTTCCTCCTCATCAATATATTGAATGTCCCGTAAACATCGTCTGCACCTTTCTCTGCAATATTGCTGACATCCATGTGGTATTGCGCTGTATCTAAAGCAACAGTTACAGTTCTCAGTTCCCCTTTTGGAGGCTTCCACTCATCTCTTTTAATTCTTCCTGTGAAATCATTCATGAGAGTTCCCTCCTCATCACGAACCTCAATAATCTCACATCCCCTCACGTATTGAAGTCCAAGCCTTTGTGGCACACTTGCCTTGGCAGCTTCTTCAGCACTTAGAGGCTCAAATGAAGGGCAAATCAAAAGTAAAAACAGAACATCGTGCTCTTTAAGGGCATTCCACTCTGATCTTATTTGTGCTTTATAACTGGAAATGCTAAAAGTCACGTCTGCAGTAACAGATGACGGCTTGACTTCTCCAATGTTTGGCTGTTTTACCTCGGTGATCTTAAATTCTTTAATTGGCACAGCCATTCTTGACCAACCGCAAAAAGCAGTTTCTCCTTCATTATTGATGTAGGCAAGGAGATGTGGTACAGCTTCCTAAATATCCTCACGTATCTCATATGTTGATTCAAGACGGAAGAGATTAAAATTTCGCAAAAGATAATCATGAAGCGTTAAGAATTGTAAATTAAGTTTTGGAAGAGCTAGGCAACCCTCGCCAGAATAATTTATGCTTGGTACAAGGCTTTCATCCCACATAATTTGCTCATTTGGGTAGAGTGGGAGAGCATTTATGGCTTCTTTTTGAGATTGTTGTTTCTCAAAAAAGGAGACCATGACTTCAATAAGAAAATCAACCCTTTCTGACCTGGGATCTTCCTCTGAGATCAGTTTGAGCTGCAAAAAGGGATCATGTCAGCTAGTGTCCAAAAATCATACAGTTTTTAAAACAATATCTTTATACGTAAACACAGTCACACATAGGGAGAAAGCGTGAGAGGGGAGAGTACATTAAGAAAGAATATTACAGCCAAATGGTTTCATGGCATGATTTTAAACTAGTGCAACACAAGATGAATGGCAGCATCAGTATACCAGATTTGCCCCAGACAGAATTACAGAAGAATAACTTTCTCTTGAGTCTGCAAGGGACAATATAGGGACTTTCATGTACAAAAAAAATTATTAAAATATAATTTATTTCTAAAACCCAATAGCAGTTAAAGCCAAAAATTTCTAATATAGTTTACAATACTACATGCAGAATCATTAATGTTAAGGTCTTCACAGGGTAAATCCCAGAACTTGTTGTTCTAAACAAGTACTTATAATCAACTTACCACTCAGCAGAGACATTAAAGATTATATTATTAATTTGCATCCCCCTTCCCAAACCCACCCCAAAAAAAAAAAAAAAAAAAAGAGAAAGGAAACTTTATTAAATTTCTCATACACTCCTAAAATAAAAAATACGTCTAGTTCTTCTCAGTACTGTGCTGACTGATGGTAGAATTTTACAACTTGTGATTTTAGAGGTAAAAGAGTGATAATTCTTGGGAGCCAAAGCAACAAAAATGACGTTTGCATAAACAGTTGTGCACGAATAGAGGAAGCACTAAACAAACTCCACATGAAGATCAACAAGAACTCATTCTGGTCCTAGGCATGAGATCAAAAGTGGCTATCAACATAAGGCAACGTGTAATCAATCATTCATTTACAAACCTTGTGGCAAACCAAATCCCTCAAATCCATAGGAGAAAGCTCGGACAACTTCTTAGAGAGATCAGCCCGCTTGTTAATTGCACCAATGTTAGCCAATGCAAGTTCTCGCAACTACAAGCACCAATGGAAAGAAAGTTGAGACATTTATCAAATTGAATTAAACAATAATCACAGCAATAATGGTGATAACAATAATACTGCAGCACCTCATCATCTGTCAGTTGAGTCCCAACATGATCATTAACCTCAAATTTCTCATAAAACTGCAGCAAGTTGACCAGTTGTGCAAAGAGTTTCCCCTTCTCATGTTTATAGAGTGCACTCATATGGCACTTGGCAACAACAGCCACATCAGCAACAAGAGGTCTCAAGTACCTATATGCCCCAGAAAAGTGAAAATGTTTTGGAAAAAAAAAAAAAAATTATTCCCATAAAAAAGATGATAAATAGAACTCAATAAGAAAAAATAATGATAAAACATAGCATGAGTAAATAAGTTGACCAAAGGATTCCACCTTTCACAGATCATAAAAGCATATAATTTCACTTGGAAAAATCTTTTCCAAGGAAGATCTAGTATGTGATAAAATAATCACCACAATCTAAAGAAACCAATGTCAAATAATGTGGGGAACAGGAACTAGTTGTATGGTATCATTTTGAACTTTTAAGATTATTCTCCACATATAGGCAAGATTGAAGAACAAAACACTAAGATCTCAACTTTAAAAACATAAAAACCAAGGAAACTATTATAGATCAGAACAGAAAAAAGTCCCATTTCATGTTTCTACTTGCTAAACTTAATTAAGGGTCCGTTCGGATACTGCTTATTTTGCTAAAAACTGAAAACACTGTAGCAAAATAATTTTTAAATGTGTAAATAGTGCTGTGAGACCCATTTTTAATGAAAAAGTTGTTAAAAAAAGAGGTTTGTGGGTCTCGTGAACAGTGCACGGGACCCATTGGTGTGACATAAAGCCACGGAAACACGCTTCCAAAAAAGAAAAAAGGAAACGCAAACGCAAATGCTGGGAGTTTCATCAGTATCCAAACGGATACTAAGTGTAAATTCAAACTAAAATTACCATTAAAAAAACACAGAAAGCACTCACATAAGCCCATCCACATCTGCTCAGATATAAGTTTACGAAACTTTTTTTTTTTAACGAAAGTAAGAATAATTTTATTGAAACGAGATTATTTCACGAAAAAAGTCACAAAGTACCCTTATGTATTACAAACGGAAAAAATATCTACATATGAATGGACTCTATGAAACATTGAACAGAATTACTATTTGCAAGACCCAATGCAAAAGACCACTCATAAAGAGAACTAATGAAGGATGCTAGCAATTGAGTTGACGTGCACTCCACATCTTCAAAAGGGAGTGTGGAAAATGATAAGAAAAAAAAAAGTGCACTTTACCTCCTTGTTGGCAGTTGGCTCAAGAGATCAATAAGAAATTTCATAAACCTCTCACAGTACAAAACACAAGCATTGTCAACTTGCTTCAAACCATAAGCATCAATTATTTTATGATCTTCATTAACATGTTGTTCCTGGGAAAAAACCGTTGAATCCAATACCTGGTACAAATTGATAAACTTAAACATAAATGCCTTGTGCACCATAGTTATAGATCAAACAATATTTTCATAGTTTATTGTACGATAAAACCTCCAGAAATTCTTCGATAAGATTTCTCAAGAATTTCACTTCAAGCTTAGTTGACGGGTCAAAAAGCTCTCCTCGCTTTGTTGCCTCCTTAGCTTCTCTCTTTATCATTCTTTTCCATTTCTTGATCAATTCCTGATTAAGACAAAGCTACATCTACAGAGAAGAGAAGCAGATATTTAATAAATTCCAACCACTATGGAAACAGATTAAGAAAAAGCATGTGACATACCTGAAAACGACCATATGACAAACTGTGCCAGGATTGCAAACTTGCTAATCTCAACACAGTCTCACTGACAACCTCATCTCCCAAGCTCTGTTAAACAACATATAAATCAACAGACAAACAACTAAACAAGAACTCATTTATGTGCAAGAATGAATTGTACAATATAAGTTTATAGACACAGGCATATGTATACATGACCAAATGTATGACTGCGTTGAGCATGTAACAACGTCTGGACAAACTTGAGTTTAGATAACTTTCAATTATTTCTTATCATAAGGGCAATAAATATTATGCAGCTCTACTTACGAAGAATCAAATACAGGTATATTTTAAGTGAGAGTCTGAAGTTCATTTCTTTCCACTGAGAATTTAGAAGTGCAAAAAACTAACCATCAGCAACTTAATCATTCTAACTTCATAAGACCATGAAATGTAAATTAAAGAAAAATGGAAGAATTGATATAATGAGATATAAATAATATAGTACTACATATCACATAAATAAGAGTACGACAGTGCTAATTAAGCAAATTAAAAGGTTTAGGAGATAATGCATATATGGACCACATAATAGGTTAGAGACATCCAACAAGTGATTGTTTCTAACATCTAAATATATTTGATCAAAGCATAAAGTAAAATGTTAGCATACCTGAAAGGCATTGATCATGAAAACCAAGTAATTCGTCTTCTCGGCAATGCTTAATTCTATTCCCTACAGTTACATTTGACATATAAGAGATTCAAATACATCAACAGTACATCAAGTTCATCAGATAATCAGATCATATGTTTAAAAGTAAACCTACCTTCATAGAAGTTCTTTTAAAAAGCAAAATTCATAACTGCCTTTTCTTTTGACAAGTAATAAATTATATCCGGAAAAAATCAACAAGTACATGGACTATAGTAGCTGAGAACGTAATAAAAGCACCTTTGGAGATGTCATACATCAAATAAGACATTTACAAGTTTGTAAATTCTCAAAGAGTTAGACCATTTAATCAGAGGTTTCATTAGAAATCATGCTAGTTTATGACCATTACGCATTCAAAGAAAGTGAGCATATATTATGGGAGTGCACATACTAAATAATCCTTTTAAACGCAATACAGATAATGCAAAAACCAGTCTCATCATGATAGACACAAAAACCCAACAAACATGCTGCAAAAATTCATAAGCAAACAAAACAACTACAAAAGTCCTTATAATGAAAGGACCAAAATACAACCATAGAAAGAAAAAGTAGACAAACCTCCTTCAGCCGAAGAACCCTCTCAAGGAATCCCTTGAAAATGTCTTTTCGATCATAAAAGCATACCCAAGCTGCCACATTCTCCCGAAACTGCAAGTTTTCCACATAAAAAAACTGTGACTTCAGAAGCTCATCATAACTATCCATCCCATTCAAAATCAATCCCCCATAACCACATTTACAAAACAGAACACCAAAAACCTCATACTTCTACAGCTAAAGTGTCACAAAACTATTACACCAGATTAGACCGAGTCTTTTATCTGCTTCTTTTAATAGAATAAAAAAGTGCATATTACAGCATTATACACACATGCATATAGCTTCTTTTTTATTGGTAAATTACACATGCAAACAACATAGCTGTTATATGGTCCACAAAGCATCTGTCATTTGCAGGAAGATTACAATTGCTTCAATCTGTCTTGCATGGAATTCAGGTATATTGGACTGGTATTTTTATTCTCCCTGCTAAAATTGTGAGAATCATTGCTCTAGGGCTTCTTGTGTAAGGGCACCAATAAGTGATGACTCATCTTTAGTGGCAAACAAGGCTTGGGATTTGGTGTGTGCCCCAAAAAGAGAGGAAGATTAGCTTTAAAGAAAGTAGTTTAATGGAATAAGGAAGAAATTCTAAGCACATTTGGAATATTTTTGTTAAAGCAGGTTCCATATGAATTCAATGGGTTTTGAGTATCTGTTAAGGAATAGAAGATTTTGGGTTGTCATATTCCTTGTGATGCATCATGGGGTTGGAGAAAAAATGGAAATTACTTCTTAGAGAGCTAGCTAGGCATTTACAAGAACATAGAATTGAGCAGGGAGGAGATGTTTTTGTGTTGCTAGATAACTCACGCTCAGATGGTCTTTTGTTTCCTAAATATGGTTTCAGAGTTGTTTATGATACTGGCAGCAACATCAATTTTCAAATCTCCAGTGTTTTATCTGATCAATAATTGGTGATGGGTGCTAGCTAAAGCTGATGTTCTGGTTGAAATTGAAGTTAAAGTGTTCAAGGTGAGCTTGGGAAGAGGGATTCTGTTGCATGGCCTTTCTTCAAATCCAGTGTCGTCAATTGTGCAAATACGTGGGAAGCTATCAGGTCTAAACTTTCAGTTGTGGATTGGTGGAGTATGGTCTAGGACTCTTTTAGTATTCCAAGACAAATTTATAAGCTAGCTGGCCTTAGAAATAGGCTTAGCAATTGTGATAGATTCTTGAGTTTGTGCTATCAAGGCAATTCTCTTGTGTGTTTTCTGTGAGGGTTACATTTAGAGCAGGGATCACTTATTTATTGAGTGTAATTTTATCATAAGAATATGGCATCATATTGAAGGCAATCCGGGTACAAGATTTTTCCAAGGAAAAAGGGTCTCAAATCAGTAACCCGCAAAGTAGCCTGGGCTCTGGCATTGTATAACGGTGTTACCAAATCTAAAGAAAGCCTTTACCAAGCTATTAAATGGGATGCAAAAATCAGAACTTTTTAAACCTCATTGCATAACAAAACTTCGTCCTGTAAATCTCCTTCACCAGCTCCAGATCCAACCGCTTCTCACCGCCGGAGCCTTTACCTCCTCCTCCTCCTCCGGCAGCTTTCGACCAGTTATCCTCCGCGATCTTCGTGAGCCGGTCACGCTGGATCTCCGACAGCGTTATCGTGCTCGGCAGTGCAAACTCCACCGGCTTCTCCGCCGCCAGCTGCGTCGCCGACGAAGTCGGTTAGGCTTAATAACAACTATGTTCTCCTAAACCAAGCTTCATGAATGTTATTATCAATTTCTTCCCCTTAGAAATTCTCTTATAATAGATATGGTCATATGGGGTTTAGAGGATGGGATTATGTACAGAATCAGGGCAAAACTTGAGTGCTTTGTACTACCACATAAACACTGAAGAATAGGCCACTGTGCTAATTTTGTGGGTCGGGCCTTTATTACTAAAATCTGGGTTTTTAAACTTTTTCTCAGATATTTGTTTTTTAAAAAGATATATTTTATATGGGCTGAGTCAGGTCTCTCTAGTATGGGCCCCATATCTTTAGAATGGCTGATGGGTTAATTTGCAGCCCACAAGGACCTCCTCTTTGCCATATGATTGAGAGAGAGGACAGGTTAGACATTTGGGTTGGTTACACAACCTTGACCCAATACGCTTTTTAAAGCTAGAAATTACTAGTGTGCTTTTCAAAGCCAGAGATGCTCTGTAGTTTTTAGTTTTGTTCAATTGATTTGTATTTGTTGGTATAAAATTTGGAGTTGTAATCATAAATGATTTTTAAAATCTTGGAGCTTTCAAGTGCAAATTTTGACTTTCACAATAATTCAGGCCCGTTGCTTAATGCCTGGAACAATGGTGCATAAGGAGAATGGATAAAATTGCTCCAAGATGACTCGCATTACACACAAAGGCAATGGCATAATATTGAGAGCTTTGGCCAGTTAAGCTAAACATCCACAACACCATCTGCTTGCCACAACAATTGAACGTTACAGTCAGGTATTTATTTGAAATTCCACTAGAGTATGTTCTCAGCTTTGATTGTTGTAAGCTTGAATTTAAGAAGTTGAAGGACATTTATTTAATCCATGGGTACTTTCTTATTATTCATAGATGCTGTCTGATTTGCAGAGTGAATATGTGTACTTTGTGGGTCGGGCCTTTATTACTAAAATCTGGGTTTTTAAACTTTTTCTCAGATATTTGTTTTTTAAAAAGATATATTTTATATGGGCTGAGTCAGGTCTCTCTAGTATGGGCCCCATATCTTTAGAATGGCTGATGGGTTAATTTGCAGCCCACAAGGACCTCCTCTTTGCCATATGATTGAGAGAGAGGACAGGTTAGACATTTGGGTTGGTTACACAACCTTGACCCAATACGCTTTTTAAAGCTAGAAATTACTAGTGTGCTTTTCAAAGCCAGAGATGCTCTGTAGTTTTTAGTTTTGTTCAATTGATTTGTATTTGTTGGTATAAAATTTGGAGTTGTAATCATAAATGATTTTTAAAATCTTGGAGCTTTCAAGTGCAAATTTTGACTTTCACAATAATTCAGGCCCGTTGCTTAATGCCTGGAACAATGGTGCATAAGGAGAATGGATAAAATTGCTCCAAGATGACTCGCATTACACACAAAGGCAATGGCATAATATTGAGAGCTTTGGCCAGTTAAGCTAAACATCCACAACACCATCTGCTTGCCACAACAATTGAACGTTACAGTCAGGTATTTATTTGAAATTCCACTAGAGTATGTTCTCAGCTTTGATTGTTGTAAGCTTGAATTTAAGAAGTTGAAGGACATTTATTTAATCCATGGGTACTTTCTTATTATTCATAGATGCTGTCTGATTTGCAGAGTGAATATGTGTACGGAGTACATTGCTGGTACATAGACCAAAGTTTCTTTCATATACATAAATTTCAATTTACAGGCAGGTAAATGTCAAAATGGCAAAAAATGATGAGCACCAGTTCAAACTTTTGTTAGTATTCATTAAACGTTTTCCTACCACCATTGATCCTTTGATATTTTTATTTTACCAAACACATGATCAAGGCCAATGTTTGTGCTTTCTTAGCTCAACCCCAGCAAATGCGCCTTTCATCTGCAGAAGGCCAATGCCATCCTCTATGTTCAAGCAATCAAGTTATTAACATTGCACGAAATTATTATTAACAAATATGCCTGTAAATTTCTTCTGGTTAGTCCAAATTGTCATCCTCTAATTTTCTTATAGAAGCAAGCAAGTGCACATTTTGTTGTCAATTTTTGAAAGCCAAAGATGCAATTCTAATGAAACTATGTGGGCTTGAAGTCGTGGAACATAAAATTCATATTGAAAGGGTCATGCAACTAAAAGGAGTTTAGTTCATCTGCTTCAAACTATTGCTCTGGTTTGTAATTATTTTAAATATAGGGAAACATTTTTGAACTCATTCTTGCTGGAGCTTCTCTTGCCTCATTATACTTTCATTGCTTTTCTACTGTGCACTTTTGAAGTTCAAGACAAATACTTTTGAGAGAATGATTAACCCAAGGTAATGCAATTTTTCCAGCATATGTATTTGATGATTAATACATTTGTTTTATAAAAATTGGGATTTGACTTGGTCAGTTTGGCGTGTTGTTTAATCTCAGGTAAACTATGTGGTAGTTGATAGCTAGTGCTGCTTCTTTACCTTTTAACAGCAGCTGAAACACACTAATCGGGTGTGGAGCAAGACTTGCTCAGGCTCTCTCTTTGAAATTTTGGAATTGGTGGTAGATGGGAAGATATGATAGTCCCCTCTGGAGAATAGGTTGTTGCTTTTGGTTCTTTTTCTCTTCCTAACTTGAAAGAGCTCAAAAGGTTCAGAATATGACTGCTATTGGGGGAAAAGCTGAAAAGGTTACTGCTTTGAAGATGTTATGACACAGATACAGGTACGGCACCCCCAAATGAAGGCTTACTAACTCACCCGTTGGGGATACCAAGAATTTTAAATTGTGCCAGAGGCAAAGAGGGGGAAGCTGCCCCAACATTGCTCAGATGCTTGTTTCTTGAAAAATCAAGTCCAGAGATGCCTGTGATTCTTAGGTTTGTTCAACTGATTTGGGTTTGTTGGTATAAATTGATTCAACTAATCTCCAACGGCTATTAACTACTCCAACAGATCTTTATATTATCAGCACTGTAAACAAAACGGCATCGTGTGAGGACTTACGAAGGCCATTAATTAGTACGGGTTGTACGTCACTGTATATAACTTGTTTAAGGACATGGTGGAACGACGTCGCACGAACTAAGGTGTGTTTACTGTAAGGGAATATTGGGCCAAAAAGCGGTTCGAAGCCCATTATATATGAATGAAAAAAATTCTTTCTATTATTGTACAGGTTCAATTCAATCGGAAAATTTTTAACTTCCACACTATGTAGGCCTTTTTTATTCTTAAGCATCTTAAAATCAAATGAATATGTCATATCCAAATCCAAATACAAGATACTAAAGTCCTTGAGATTAGATCCTGGTTGTATCATAGATATGAGGTTTATCAGAAGAGAATGTTGTACTGATTTGAGCAAGATATATAAGCCTTTATAGTTTATAGCCCATTATGTTGATACTTAGGGTCTTCACCCAACCCATTGAAAAACCAACCCAACTGATTTTTGAACATTAAATAGTATCAAGCCCATAATATGAACAGTTCAGAGCACATAAGCCAGTCACTACAATGGGCTTGTAAGTTACCGTTCTTGCTGTTGTTGCATTTTTTTTTTCCAATTCATGACCTTGTCCACGATTAAACTAAATGTGTATCTAGAAGAGTTTTGTTTAAGATCGGTGGGGGACAACAGAGTCCATCAAAACTCTTTGTAGATTTTGTTGCTATATATTTGTCGTCACTTTGGCAGCCCATTTCTCCATAGACCTCTTTACCGCTTGACCAACTTATTATCCTTATAAAGATACTAATCTCATCCCTCTTTCTTCTTATGTACCAAGACTTTGGGATCCCTGAAGTAATGTTAAAAAGATACTAATCTCAATTTTGCCTTATTAGTGAGACAATCTCTAACAAGAACCCAAATTTTAGCCATCATACTAATAGTGACTCTTACTAGCTCTACCAAAACCTATAACCCATGTCCCATTAATGTCTCTCAAAGTACCACCCCATGTGACGTCCTTCTCTTGATATATCTCATTTTTAAAAGAATCCCCATGTAGTTAGGCTTAACAAGTCAACAACTATGTTCCCCTAAAGGAAGTTTCATGAATGTTATACTATCAATTTCTTCCCCTTAGAATTTTTCTTTTTGCAGTGGATTCATAAAATACACAAATCCCCATTAAAAAAAATGGAAACCATGAAAAAAGATTGAATGACTCTAATTTGATTCAAGAAGTTGCTAGGATTAGGAAACACCATAGACAAATAGAAACATTCCAATTCTTAATAGCTTAATAAAATTTGCAATCCTTTATTAGCCAAATTTAATGGGTCATGAAGCCATTCCCTAAATGGACCATTAGGGCTCCAGTGAAGCAACTAAAAGCTCAAGAAAAAGCCCATTTTGTATCACCTATTCTTACACTCAACTCAAGTTCTTGAACTGTTCAGCTTTTGATTATTTAATGATTTATTAATTCATTCAGGTGTGATGTGATGAGGTATTAGGGGCTGTTTGGATTCAAAAATTTCATCACTCAATTTTCGTTACTCAATTTCTATCACTAATTACTCATCACTCATCATTCATCACTCATCACTGATCACTTAATTTTTCACACCTGTTTGGCACCATCATTCACTTTCCATTACTCAATATTTTTCACACTATTTATGGGCCCCATTTCTGTCACTTGGTCAGATTTTTTTTTTCTCCACTTTTCTTTCTTCATTCTCTATTCTTCAGTTCGTTCTTTTTTCATTTTTCATTTTTCTCCCTTTTCACCTTTCTCATCTCAAATTTCTCATCCAGAACAAAATTAAACATGCATAAATACATTCCAAAAAAAACCCAGATTTCTCAATCATAAAAATTAAAAAAAAAAAAAAAAAAAAACTCAAATCTGCCCAGGCCATTGATGTTGATGTTGCTGTTGCTGTTGTTGTGGCTGTGGTGGGTTTTAGAGTTTTTAAGGAGCGAAACGTCGGAAACGGTCGGTTGCTGCTGTTACTGCTGTTGGAACTTGGGCACCTTGAAAACGGGCTAGCCATGGCCGCCGCTGAGTTAAAACGATCGGACCCATAGCCGCCGCTGCTGCTTCACTATTTCACAAACCCAGATCACCGAACCAATGAAAAAAGAAAAAAAAAAAAACCAGATCACCGAACCCAGTGAAAGAAAAAGAAGAAGAAAAAAAAAAAAAGTGAAGAACACTGGGGAGACCGAACCCAAGAGAAGGAAAAAAAAAAGGAAGAATAGGGGAGACCGAACCCACAAGAAGAAAGGGGAAAAAAAAAAGGAAGAACAGGGGAGATCGAACCCAGGAAAAGAAAGGGAAGAAAAAAAAAAAAAGGAAAAGGTGCGACTGGTACTGTTTGTGGGTCCCTCATGTGTGTTTAATTACAAAAATGTCATTGAGTTATGAGTTATGGAAACTGAAAACACATTTTGACTGTTTTCAGTTTCCATAACTCATAACTCAATGACATTTTTCATAACTCTGTTTCCATAACTCATAACTTAAAAATTAGAGAATTGAGTGATGGAAACAGAGTTATGGAAACAGAGTTATCGTTTGCCAAACAACCTTTTTGCTATAGGTCCCACCATTTTTGAGTTATGAGTTATGGAAACTGAGAATTGAGTTATGGAAATCAAAAATCCAAACACCCCCTTAGTATTCACTCCTTTAGAGGCTGTTTGGCCACCTTTTTTTGGTCACTCAATTTTCGTCACTCAATTTCCGTCACTCATCACTCATCACTTATCACTCAATACTCATCACTCATCACTCATTACCCATCACTTAATACCCGNAAAAAAAAAAAAAAAAAAACCCAGCCAACGGAAACTGTGAAAGAAGAAGAAAAAAGGACCAAACCCAGAAAGTGAAAAGAGAAGAAAAGAAGAAGAAAAAAAAAAAAGAATCAGACCCAGACCTAGAAAGTGAAAAGAAAAGAAAAGAAAAGAAGAAAAAAAAAAAAAAAAAGAAGGAGAAGAAGAGGAGCAGACACCCAGACCCGTGAAAGACAAAAAGAAAAGAAAAAAAAAAAGAGAAAAGAAGATAAAGAAGGAGCAAAAATCTGACTGTGGGCCCAGTTATGTGATGTTATTTATAAGTTTGCCATTAAAAATTGAAAACTGAAAACTGAAAACAGCCAAAAGTTGTTTTCAGTTTTCATAACTCATAACTCAAAAAGTAGAGAATTGAGTATTGGAAATAGAGTTATGAAAATAGAGTATTGGTGCAGGCAAACGAGTATTTTGCTATGGGTCCCACCATTTTTGAGAATTGAGTTATGAAAACTGAGAATTGAGTCATGAAAATACTCAATCCAAACAGCCTCTTAATGCCTAAGTCCCTAAGCCTGGCATCTCTTGTTCGAATCGAGATTTTTAGAGTTCTTTATAGTATTCTACCACCTTTAGTCTTGATTGTTCCTTTAATCAATAATTTAAACTATAACATGTCATTAATCCACATACAAAAACCTTAAACAATAATGTCACATTATCTATTAAAAAAAAATTTACAAGTCAGATTTTAATCAGTTAGTCCTATGGTCCCTCATTTTTCTTTTTCAGGAACAGCCTTAGCAAACAACTTCCACTCGATTTCTTAGTTTTTACTTTTGGGAAGTAAACTTTGATGTTCCTTCCACAGAAAAAGTTACACAAACATTACAAGAAAAGGTGCCCCAAATTGTAACTCCAAGGAAATAATGTTTGAGTAAAGCACCGTCCATTCTACTTGTTGATTCTTGTTGATTCTGATCCTTTCAAAAAAAAAAAAAAAACTTGTTGATTGTGATATTTTTATCATCTAACCCAAGGATATAATTGTTTGACTAACCCGGTTTCCAAAAAAAAAAAAAAAGTTTGACTAATCCCAACCATTCTAACATCATTGCTGGATGAGTTTCTTTCTATTGCTTGTAGTTTATTTATTAAGTGCAATTTACCAAAGAATCATCCCAGCACAGATACACTTACATTAGAAACAAAAAGTCTAGGAACACATTTTGGCATACATTTTGCTACAACTTTTTATGTGGCAGTTAATGAATGATGATTGGA
The DNA here is from genome assembly GCF_002906115.3 of Quercus suber. Classification (NCBI taxonomy): domain Eukaryota; kingdom Viridiplantae; phylum Streptophyta; class Magnoliopsida; order Fagales; family Fagaceae; genus Quercus; species Quercus suber. The sequence goes on from NW_027069499.1 coordinate 213,190, forward strand.
GTGCTTTAACTTGTGGACCCATGTGTGTAAGTGAAGTAATTCTTATCCAATTACTAGCTAGTTGACCCCTAAGTAAGTTGTGGCATGGTGTCTACAAAAGGGTGTATCTCTAGAAATTCGTCAAATTCAAATGGACTTGATCAATACAAAAAATTTGGTAATTGTAAAGTTGTGATTTTCAACTATGTTTTGTTGGCTTTAATTCCGTGTTAAATTTAATTGTATTTAGTCAATCATTTCCCTGTATGTTTGAGGGATTTAATCTAACGGTTGAGTGTGAGAGTTTGGTGAAGATTGGCGAAGAACAGTGAAGTCCGCGGCTTGCTCGCAACTGACTCGTGAGTGGACAACCCGGGAAAGGTCACATGAGAAGCACCTGCTGGAAGTTGAATAGTCAAGTGCCAGGTGGTATTTCACGTGTCATTTTGAGAATAACCCGCGAAACTCAATGCCTAGATGTTTTTAAAGTGTGCTTTCCTCACTTCTTTACCCACATTATATAAGCCCACATTACCTACAAAATTGTAAGGAGACTTTCATAGAGAAAATCCTAGAAATACACTTGAGAGTTAGAAATTGTAAACCCACAATCATCCACACAATTTCTCTTAGTTTTCCTCTACTCCTACCTCTACAATTACAAATCCTTGAAAGGTTCTTAGCCGAACATAACTCACCCAATCTGAGTGTTGTGAGTTGTTTTGGTGCATGTGAGAAGTATTGGACGAAGCTATTGATTGACAAATGCAATTTGGAGCTAATTGTAGGATCCAAATAACTAGTGAAGACATGACATAGTAAAGTCCATTGGGAGCTGGAACTTAGAGGGTTCAAGTACATTGGGTAGATTAGACTTGAAAGGTCTTTTTGATATCTTTGTACTCCAACTTTATTCACTAGTAGATCATTTTGACTTGAAGGGCCGTGGAGAGGCTTTTCTCCGAGTACTTCGGTTTTCTCTTTAATAACACATTTCGATATTATCTTGTATTTGCATCTTTCTTCCTCTACTCTTTGTGTTTTACATTTATTGTTTATTGTATTTGATTATGCAATAGAGTATTGTTTCGGTTTATTGCGTTTCATTTACTTTTATTCCACACTTAGATAAGCAGAGTAAAATCAATTTTGCTGGATGTTTAAAATTGGGGGTTTAAACAAGTTATAGTGTTTTACACTATTGAGCTTTCACTGAGTACTTCGGTTTCCTCTTCGATAACACATTTCGGTGTTATCTTGTGTTTGCATTTCTCTTCCTTTATTCTTTGTACTTTACATTTACGGTTTATTGTATTTGATTATGCACTAGAGTGTTGTTTTGGTTTGTTGTGTTTCATTTACTCTTGTTATAAACTTAGATAAGTAAAGTAAAAGCAATTTTGTTGGATGTTTAAAATTGGGGGTCTAAACAAGTTATAGTGTTTTAAACTATTGAGCTATCAGTAATTACAAATAGAAAAGGAAGTCTGAACCCTAAATGTCATCGATAAATTTAGGTCTTGAAATGTTTTAACTGGTCTTGAAGTTATTGAATTAGCATCCACTAGCAATCAAATATCATTTCTGCTCCAACAGCTACTTCAATGAAGTAGAGGGGGGTTAGGATGATGATGACTTCAAATGATTTATCATACCTCCAACCGCCCGCACTAGTTTATACTTATACAAATTACGTTAAATGTTAATAATTCTTTGTCAGTGAGGAATGGATTAGTTTGAGTCGTCATGAAATGGTTGGAATGAGCATCCTCTTGCAATTATATACTTTTATTTTTGCCATTCGCTTTCTTTGCAGATCATTTTCAATCAGTTTATAAATAAATTAGATTCAAGATTGCAAGCAAGTAGTTAAATTATCTGTTTTTTTAATATACAATAACTATCACTTTGAGGTGTCCTAGTTGCATTGGACAGACCTCCAACAGCCATTAATTACTAGTTTTAAAATATATTGTGCATCATCTTTAAGCGTGTCAATTCATCTAAGCTTAAAAAATAATCCTAGCATGTACAACCAAAGCTAGCAATAATGGTGGGTTCCAGTTAGCTCAACTAGTAAAATTTCTGATGATTGTATAAGAAATTTGAGGTTTAATTCCCGTTTACACAAAAAAACGGTTGGTTTCTTGGTCTGATAATAAAGAGCTATCATTAGGAGCGGACGCCATAAGTTAAGACTCTCTATTTAAAAAAAAAAAAAAAAAAACCAGCAATAATGTCCCATCTAGGGCTGTCCAGAGACCCGGCCAACCCGACCCATCCGCCGCTGCCGACCGAACCCGACCCGCCGCTGACCGGTCTGACTTCTCTGGCGGTCGGCGACGGGTTTGTTCCTCCAAAACCCGAGTTTGGCGGGTCGGAGGTCGGTTTTCCTTCTCCAAAATCCGATCAAACCGATCCGACCGACCCACACGATTTTCGGTGATTTTTGGTAGATCCGGTGAGATCTAGACCATTTTCGTCAAGATCTTGGCGAGATTTCGCCGGATCTAGCAAAGATCTTGCCGAAAATGGCCTAGATTAGGCCGGATCTAGAGAAACCTCAAAGATTTTGGCAGGATTTTCGCCGTTTTCATGCGTTTATTTTCATCGTTTTCACGCCGGTTTTGTCATTTTCTGGACTTTCGACCCCGACCGACCCGACTGCCGCTTGTTGATGGTCCGATCTGCCCGATCCGATTATTCCGGCGGTCAGCGGTAGGTGCATTTTTTTGTCACCCGATTCCGGCAGGTCGGTTCCGGGTTGGGCACAAACCCGACCCAGACCGACCCGTGGACAGCCCTAGTCCCATCTACAAAAGGGTATGAACCTAACCTAAAAACAAGGACTATATCTACTTAAATCTGCCAATGAACTCTTTTAACTTGATAAATTCCTTCTTTCATTGACTTTTTAGTAGTTGGTAGAAACCATGTCTAATTTGATTTATTGAGACCATGTCTAATAAGAACCCAAATTTTAGCCATCATACTAGCAGTATCTCTTAAATAGCTCAAACAAAACCTGTAACCCACGTCCCACTAATGTCTCTCAAAATATCACCCCAGTGTGATGTCGGTCTCTTGTTTTATCTCACTTTAAAAGCATCTCCATGCTGGTAAATTTTCTCCACTTAGAAATTTTTTTATTCCGGTAGGTTCATAAAGTATCCTAATCCCATAGTAAAAACAAGATTCCAAGGCCGGAAGAAACAGAAACCATGAAAAAACCTTGATAATCAATAATTTAAAGTAAAAAAAGTCATTAATCCACATACAAAAACCTTAAATAATAATGTCACATCCGCTATTAAAAAGAAAAACAAATTTACGTCTAATTAATCAATTAGTTATATAGTTTCTATTTCTTCTTCTTTTTCAGGAACAACCTTAGCAAACAACTTCTACTTGATTTCTTAATTTTTACTTTTGGGAAGTAAACTTCGATGTTCCTTCCATAGAAAAAGTTATACAAACATTACAAGAAAAGATACCCCAAATTGTAACCCCAAGGAAATAATGGTTTGAGTAAAGCACCATCCATTCTATTTTTTTATGGACAAAGTTTAGTTACAAACTCACTTAATAAAATAAATATTACTGCATATTTTGAAAATCTAACCGTTGAATTACATGTTCTTTATGTTCTTAATGCACATGTTAATTTTTGTGTCAATCGGATATCATTTACTATATAATCTATAATCTTATATTTTATGCATAATTTTAAATTACAAAAACTTGCAATTTAAAAATTTATTGATGACATAGCTATTGATCTTTAATTTTCTTGAAATTTTGCAAACATGGAGGACATAAGAAGAAGATGCAATCCAATGGTTGACAAATTCATCTCCAATAAAAAGATATTGAGTGAGTTTGTAGCCTAAGGCTACAATCAATTTTGTAGCTAAACTTTGTCTTTTTTTATTATGATCCTTTCAACCAAAAAAAAAAAAAAAAAGGAAACTTGCTGATTATGATCTTTCTATCATCTAAGTTTCAGACATTAAAGAAAAAGACGCCCCGCCCCAATGCTAACTCAGGGATATAATTGTTTGACTAACACCAACCACTCAAGTATCAAAGTTGGATGAGTTTATTTCTATTGCTTGTAGTTTATTTGTTGAGTACAATTTACCAAAGAATCATCCAATCACAGATACGCTTCCATTAGAAACAAAAAGTCTAGGGACAGTTTGCCACAACTTTTTTATGTGTCAATTGAGGATTAGAGTGCTTCAAGTTGTGAACCCATGTGCAAGTAAAGCAATCCAATTACCAGCTAGTTAACAACTAAGTAAGTTGTGGCAAAGCGTATGCAAAATGATGTATCCCTAGAAATTCATCAAATTTAAAAGGACTCAATCAATACGAACAATTTGATAATTACAAAAAAAAAAAAAAAAAATGGAGGTTTGAACCATAGATGCCATGGATAAATTTAAGTCTTGAAGTTACTGAATTAGCATCCACTAGCAATTAAATATAATTCTGCTCCAACTGCCCTCACTAGTTTATACTTAATACATATATTGTAAATCATCCCTAGCCAACTGCCCTCACTAGTTTAAACTTAATTCAAATTATGTTAAATTGTTAATCATTCTTTGCCAGTGAGGAATGGATTAGTTTGAGTCATGAAGTGGTTAGAACGAGCATCCACTTGCAACTATATATACTTTCATTTTTGCCATTCGCTTTCTTTGCAGATCATTTTCAATGAATTTACAAAATAAATTAGATTCAATAATCTAAGCAAGTAATTAAATTATCTTTTTTTTTTTTAATATCCAATAACTATCACCTTGCGGTGTTCTAGTTACATTGGACAGACCTCATACCTGTTCAATTCCACCGTCATTGCAACAATCAAATTATCAATACACACACACAAAACTAAAAATTTGCATAATTGTCAAGTTATATCACAGTTTTCCTAAACATGCAAATAAAGTAAATGAATAATTATTCCTCTTTTCCATACTAAAATTTTAAAATATTTAAACAAGGGAACGGGGTAACCATTCCCCTCCCCACCCCTCTCCTCTCCTTACCACCTAAACTACATCATATTCAAAATTAATCTTGAATTTATAATTAGATTGATCAAGAGTTTAAAATATTTAAAATTCTTCTTAAGCAAATATCCCTTGAGGGTCTTTGCAATGGAGAACAAAGGACCTTAATGCTTTCAGTATCCTAAAACTTTTTAATTAGAGTCTCTGTCATTGAATTTATGGTATACCTCTATGTTAAAACAATGTGAAGACTCCCCATGGTATATTGGTATGATCATTATTACATACATCCCTTAACTTTTTGTATTTCAAATAAGACAACTGCCTTCTCAAAAAAAAAAAAAGACAATTGAGTCTTATGTTAGACTTCAATCACTTTTATAATATTGGGCAAAAATGGCCACGTGGACACTAACATTAATTACTTTAACCCCCAAAAAAAAAAAAAAAAATCTCTTGTTAAATTTTAATTCCAGTGCGTTTGGGTTGTCCGCTAGTTAGTTGGAGTCTTGGAAGTATTGAATTAGTACTCATAAATTGTTTAATGAATTTGTAACGTCCATGTTGAATAATTTCTATTTCAATAAGCTCGATGATGAATTGCTACAAAACTTGAAGGTTATGCTGTTATCTGTTAAATTGTTAATCATCCTTAGAAAGTGAGGCGAAGTCAGAAAAGGTTCACCTAGAGAACTAATTAATTACCGAGCATCCAATGAGGAATGGATTGTTTTGAGTCATGAAGTGGTTGGAATGACCGTCCACTTGCAATTATATACACTTTCTTTTTGGCAATTAGCTTTCTTTGCAGATCATTTTCAATGAATTATAAAAATAAATTAGATTCAATAATGTAAGCAAGTAGTTAAATTATCTGTCTTTTTTAATATCCAATAGCTATACCCTTGGGCTGTCGTAGTTGCATTGGACCGACCTCCAACTGCCACAACTGGTTTATAAAATATATTGTTCATCATATTTAAGCGTGTCAATTCATCTAAGCTCAAAAAATAATCCTAGCATGTACAATGTGCAACTGCAACCAAGACGGTATGAACCTAACCTAAAAACAGGGAAAATGACTAATTCATTAAATCATTCGCTTCTGGTTTTTGCCTAAATTGCAATCCCTTCCCTTTCGCTTTTTTATTTCCTTCTTCTTCCAACAAGAGACCATGGCTGAAGTCTTCCTGGGACAAGCACTTGCCACTTCAATCATTAAGGTGGCACTTGGTAGATTGGCCTCTCCTGAGGTCATAGACTACTTCAAGAGAAGGAAACTCGACGATGAATTGTTACAAAAGTTGAAGGTTATGCTGTTATCTGCTAAATCAGTGCTCGTTGATGCAGAGGAGAAGCAATTTACAAACCCAGCTGTGAAAAATTGGCTGGACGAGCTTAAAGATGTTGTTTATGTTGCAGATGACCTTCTGGATGAGATTGCCACTGAAGCCTTACGATCCAAGTCAGAAGCTGAATTTCAAACTCGCACCAGTAAGGTATGGCGCTTTGTCTCTACTTCTGTTAATTCATTTGACAAAAAGATACAGTCAAAGCTAGAAAACGGTCTAGGGATATTACAAAGAGTCATAGAACAAAAGAATGTCCATAATCTGAAAGAGGTTGCCGGTGGAGTACCACTACCACCACGACAATTAACAACTTCTTGTCCTGAAGAATATGGTGTATATGGTAGAGATATTGATAAGGAGGAGATATTTAAGAAGTTGCAATTAGATAATGCAAATGGTGATGAGATATGTGTTGTTCCTATAGTGGGTATGGGTGGGGTTGGTAAAACAACCCTTGCTCGGCTTGTATATAATGACAACCGAATAAAGGAGAATTTTGATCTCAAAGCATGGGTTTGTGTTTCAGACACATTTGATGGTTCTATAATAGCAAAAACTATTCTTGAAGAGGTCACTTTGTCTAAATGTGACATTAGCTTGAATTTGTTACAAAATTAGAATAAGAGAAAGCTTAAAGGGAAAGAAGTTTCTCCTTGTTTTAGATGATGTTTGGAATGAGAGTTATATTGTTAAAGGAGTACTAACAGTGGCAGCACTCCAAAGCTAACCAGGTACTCCATCTATCCTACATCACTACACTTCAAAATTTCATACCCTTTTTTTTTCTAGATTTAATTAAATAGTCAAGGGCAGGTAGGAGTTTCACAAAAAACTCTTGACTACATGTTAAAACTTTTATAGCTGGATTGCTCTGATCCAGTTCTTGAAAATTTTTTTCTTTTTGGGGGAGGGGTGGGTGCTACGTTGGAAAGGATGGGAGTTGTTATGAACCACAGGGTTTGTGCATTTATAATATCTTTGGTAGATCCTGGTAAAAGTTCTCTCAACAACTTTGGGGCTTTTGACCATGATCTTCATAATTACCATAATTCATTGCTAATTATCATTGATCACAATAATGTGAAAATTGAAAAACTTCTCAGAATGTTGCTTATGTATGGCTTGTTGCCATGATCTATTTAATATAGTTTGATTTTTGCCACTAACTGTAATAAAGATAAATTACTTGATAAAATTATCTGATACTCTAAATGTAATAGAGATATAAATCTATCTGGGAAGTCCATGACCAAAATATACATATTTTTCCATTTCGTATTGAATATTACACAGATCTACTTGTTTGCATTCTCATTATTTTCTCCTAAGGCCACTGACCTTAGCATTTATTTTTGATGTCCTGCAAAACCGTGGCCAAACTTTGATCCAAGTTTCCTCAACAAATTGTAGCTATGGACAATGATCTTATTGTTAGTTACCCCAACTCACTTCTTTTTTCTTTTCTTTTTTTTTCAACAATGAGAATCATGAACCCCATCTCTAATAAGGGAACTTTAGCCAAAGTAGCTTAAAATTTCAGCCTCTATATTGGAAAACAAATATATTATTTATTGATTGACAGCATATAAAACATTAATAGAAACTTCTATGGAAGAAATTGGCTCTGCTAGCTAAGTAATGTTAGTCTGAATGCTCGATGTGAATACTATATGCAAGGAAGGGGACATTGGACTTATGGTTGCTATTACCTTAAACATAAGATTCAGGACCTCATCAACTAGGACCTCTAGAGTCCGTATGCTATTCTCATCAGTCGTCTAGAAAGAGGGGATGCATAAAGTTGCTGCAAGACCACTTACACAGTACCAGAGACAATGACATGGTCGATATTGAGAGCTATGGCCAGCTAACCCTATCTCCAATACCTTCTGCCATTCACAAAACTGTTGGCTTGCTACATCAAATGAATGTTACAATCAGGTATATATTCTACACAATCCAGTAGAGTATGCTTTGATTTAACAATTGCTTCACATTTCTTTAATTCTTGGATTCTTCTTATTTGTGGATGCTTAGACTGGTTTTGCAGACCCACTACATGCAAGAAGTATATTGCTGATACACAATCAAGTTGTTTATCAAATACAGAATTTCATTTTACAGCCAGGTACATGCCAAAAAGACATGGATTAGCATTAGTTCTCTTTTTTGTTGATACTCGTTATACATATTCCTTACCATCACCTATCCTTTTAATTCTCTATACAACACATTGTCAAGGCCAACATCAAAATCTGTTCTGAATGGATTAAGGGACTAAATGGCATTAGCTCATATACTATAAACCATTGAGCTAATTGTCATTATAATAGAAATAGAGAAGAATTGTACATCCTTTGTTCCTAGAAAATTTTACTAGCCATTTTTGGAATATTATGCTCCATTGGATCTAATCCTCTCTTGTTGATTAAAATAATGTTTTAATTTAAAAATCCATCATCCATGGTGTATTTATAACAAGCAAAAATTGATGCATTCCATTTTGCAATATAGGGAAGGAAAATTGTATGTTTCGTATGCCTAGTTTTAAATCCAGTTTTCATCACCAAATGCAACAATCTCACTGTGATGGGCTTGCAAAGACTTTATTTGACATTTTGAAATTGGTGGCAGACATGAGATGAGAAGTAATCTCCTGAGGACATAGTGCTATTTTTTGGTTTTTCGCTTCCACTCCAAGTGGTTGAAAAGACTCAGCACTCTTGATGTCATTGCTGTCCTCACCAGCAGAAGCTTCCCAATTCCTTTTTGTACATCAAGAACTTTATATTGTCCTATGCCGATGCCATGGTGCCTGAAATAGAGAAAGATGGAAAATTTGGCTCCTACCACAAAAATGCTCAAGTCGTGTTCCTTGAAGGATCAAAGTCAATCTTGAGGCTCTCCCATATCAGTACCAGACTAATAGGTTTTCCACCAACAAGAAGGTGCTTTGTGGTTGTCAACTTTGTTCAATTAATTATGTTTCTTGGTATAAGATTCTAACTTCCAATCAATGATTATTTTTAAAATATTTGCAAACTCTTTCACAGGTTTCAGACACAAAATGTGGAACATATTTGCGGCTTCTAACAATAGTATACCAGGCAATTGCTCCACATGTTCCAATTTACTCGCCTGGTTTGAAATGGCTTCTTCCAAAAATATCCCTTGATGCTATCATGTATTCAGCTCATTTTTAGCAATAATTAAGTTCCATATGTTATGGTATCTATATTGTGCTCATCTATGATGATTGACAGATGTCTTGTCAGTTAGCTTCATAGGCTTCTTTTAGTTTTTAATAAAGCATAGGAATGCCTAATGTTTCCTTCGAAATTAATACCAATTTAAGATTTAAAAATATTAAGCAATTTGAAGGCATAGCTATAGAGAAGGGCCAATTTGCTTAGTGAATTGAATTTCAATACTACGTGTTTTAGAGCTCATAATGAGATCAAAGTACTTTATTTTACACAAATAGATATGACAATATTGTATGAGTTATACAATTTATGTTGCAAGTGAGAGATATTCGGGTTTTTATTCTTAAATATAAGAATGTTAAGTAGTCTTTTTGAAGAACTTCAATTCTCTTGTTGTAAGAATTCCAAACTATTTTTCCCCATCTTTGGATTTAGCCAAAGCGACTATACTTGTCCCAATTGGAAAAGAGAAAAGGTTAACCTTTTAATGGGCCTTCAAGCAATTTCTTTAATGACCAGGGGGCTCCACTAATTTAACTAGAAGCTACCCAAAAGCCCATATTGTATCACCCATTCTTACACTCAGCCAAGTTCTGGAACAGTTCAACCTGTCACTATTGGAAAAGAGAAGAGGTTAACCTTTTAATGGGCGTTCAAGCAGTTTCTTTAATGACCAAGGGGCTCCGCTGATTTAGCTAGAAGCTGCCCAAAAGCCCATATTGTATCACTCATTCTTACGCTTAGCCAAGTTCTAGAACAGCTCAACCTGTCACTATTTAATGATGATATATTGATTTGTTGGGGTGTGACTGTGACAAGGTATTAATTCCTTGAAGGCTAAAATATAAAAAGATATAACAATTCAAAAAATTAATATACAAATGGGCTCATAGTCACGACCCAATAAAGAAAAACAAAAATGAAAAAGAAGTTCGTTCTATTTTGAAAAAATTAGTACAATCACTTTAGCTTCAATTGCGATAAATTGCATTTGTAATGCTTAACTTGAAGAGTTTTGAGGATTTTTGCAAAGCTAAGCATTCATTGCACCAAATAGAATTGGACGTGGAGTTGTGCTAAACAAAGAGGGTACCACATGATTTATTTACCGACATTGAGATGTTATTGTGTGTTATCTAATAGAATTGCTAAAATATTATGGATTAGTTGAAAGGACAACGACTCTAAAATAGCAAAAGCATTCCCTCTCGTTAAGGTTCTTTCTCTTCTACATTAAACCTAAGGCTCCCTCTTATAAAAAGGGAGAAAAAGATATTACTTGGACTAAAAAAAATTATTGTGGCTAAGCATATTACTGTTGCTAGTCAGCAAAATAATTACACTGGCCGACAAAGTTGATCATAAATCTAATTCACTTTTTCAAAAGTAAACACTCAAAGGGAGAAAGGAAAATGCATTACAGCTGGTTAAAGGCAAGTCTTTTGTATTTTCTTGCCCTCATTTATTTATTAATTTTTAATGTTGCTAGTCAGCAATATAGAGCGTGATAAGAGATTTCTAATAATGTTATTGTTGTTTTATAGACATACGTGTAGATGAAAAAGTATATGAAAATATATATAATGTTGTTTAAATATTAAAAGTCTGAAATCTATTGTTTAAACAACAGTACCGTACACTCCTATAATCCTATAAATCACTAGCCAATGTAAGTTAAAAGATATTGTTGATGGGTACTTTTAAGTCCATTGTTAATTTCTTATTTTTTTCAAAAAAAAAATTGATGACTTTTATGGAAAATAAAAATAACTAGTATTAAAATATTAATTACTTTTTTCTTTGCCCTTAAAAACTTTTCTAAAATAAATTGTTAACAACTACATTTTTTTTAAAGAGTTTTAACTTAGGACATCTACTATGATAAAGAGCTTTTCTAAAATGGTTTGTAACAATTGCACCTTTTTTTTAAGACAGTTTTCTAAAATGGTTTATTAACAATTGCACTTTTTTTTTTCTTTCAAGAGTTTCAAATTATGGCGTCAGCTTCTGATAATAGTTCTTTATCATCAAACTAAGACACTAATTTATTTTTAGTGTAACAAAAATTAAATCTTAGAACTCTTATTCAACCATAAAAAATTTTACGATTAACTAGACCGAGTCAACAATTGCACTTAAGTCATCTTTTAACCTTTCAAAAGTAAACACCAGTCTTTCTTTTTTCCTTTGCGGGTACAATCACTACAGGAATGCTAACCCAAGAATATAATGGTTTAAGTAACACCAACCATTCTAACATACTAACATCTACGTTGGTAAGTTTATAACTGAAATTTGGTATATTAAACTGACGAAGATAAGCTAGAGAAATTACTTCTCTCACTCACTGTTGGATATTTTAATAAAAAATATTATATTTATTTTGATACTCATTTATGTGTATCAATTATCCCTTAATGTCAAATACGTTGAATACTAAATTTTGAAATTTAAATTTAATTCAAATTTGAATAGCTTTTGTAGGGTCTAATTTCGTTACGTAAACCCAAAAACAATAAATTTGTAGAGTATGGGTTGAAGAACTAGAGTTAACAAGAGATTCGCAGCAAAAGTTTATCACTCCTTTTCTTATTTATTGAGTAGTTTCTCCTACATTTCCTGCCATCTTTCATACCCTCTCCATCTATTATATAACCACTCTCACTCTCATCCCTACCGTCCACGTGNAGGATAGCATTAGATAAAACAATGAATAAAAAAAAGAGAATATTGCATTTTATTATTTAAGTGATGCTACAGTGAATAAAAAAGAGAATATTGCATTTTATTATTTAAAATATATAAAGGGACATTAAAAAATAAAAACAAATCATTGAGTTTGGAATCTTCTTGGAGGCGCCAATGAAACGCTAATGTATGAGAGTGTGAAGCAAGGAAGAGTGTGATTGAACATTGTGTTTGAACCCGGCTTTGCTCTGAGAAATCCGTAAGGAGGAGGAGAGGGTAGTGTGTGGATCTAGTTGATAGAGGTTGAGAGAGGAGGAGATATGGGATAACGATATAGAATTAGGAAAAGATGATGTTTCAAGAAGGTTTTTCAAGTCACAAACAGTGTCTTTATTCAGGGTTTAGCTTACCTCCAATATTTTTTTAACTGGACATGCCATTTTATGTTGGATATTTTAATAAAAAATATTATATTTATTTTGATACTCATTTATGTGTATCAATTATCCCTTAATGTCAAATACGTTGAATACTAAATTTTGAAATTTAAATTTAATTCAAATTTGAATAGCTTTTGTCAATGGTTTTAATCAGGAAATTTATGAACATTAATGTAATATTAATACCATAATTGCCAGCATATTTGGTTTTATTATCTTATTTGAATATGACATAATAATGTCATATATGGAAGAATTTCAGTACTTAAATGTAAAGTTATTGCTAAATTATTTTATGCTCTAATTAGTTACCATATATATATACACAAATATTTACTATTTGAAAAGTAGTCAAACAGCCAGCAATTTATTGTAATATATATATATATATATATTCAGAAACTTTCAAAATGATATTGTAACAATGTACAACAACGTAATTTTGGGGCATTAATTTCAAAGCTTTATGACTTTTCTTTGTTCCAATGTACAGATTGAGATTTTGGCAAAGATAACTTTCCGATATATTATATATATATAAAGAAGCCATTGATTGTATATATTAATTTTAGTAACGTTTTGACTATTTAATTGCTATCAAATGTTTTATTTTCTGGCTAAGAACAAGCAACATATCTAGTTCTATATATATGGAAAGAAATAAAAGTTTCATATACACACATTTTTTTTTATTTTAGAAAGCTATAGACTTTTCTAAAACAATTTTTTTTGTCGTAAACACTTATCATTTATTGTTTTTTACTACTCACAAAAATATTCTATCTTTTACAAAATTTTCTAGGAAAAGAAAGTACTATAGAGAGCTTATATCCTACGAGCAGTGTAGGCTCGCAAGGATAATCAGCAAAGGTGGTTGGGCTGTTATATCCTGGGGGTAACGTGCAGAAATTATTTGTCTAACTACATCGGATATACCGTAGACGACACGATTTGTCTCAAGACAGTGACTTGGTCTACGCCTCATCTCTGCCACCTCTTTTTGGTAATATCAAATTATATAATTTCCAAGAAAAATTCAGGTATTATCTCTCCATTATTCCCAACACTCACTTTATAGTGGTTGGTAGGAAATGAGAACCACCACACAGCACAGCTACAAAAGAAATAGTCAAATTTTCAATTATTGTACTTCCTGGAAAAGGCGCAATGACAGTGTTTGGGATCCACCGCTACGCGCAATTATTCATTCATCTCTTTGAAATCAATTCAATGGTTCACATTTGATTCACACGTACAGTGGTAAAGGACCTTTATGCTGCACAAAAGATGATATATAGTATTTTTTAATATAAATGATAGATTTAATTATAATATCTTCTTTTTTTATACTATTTAAGATGTATAAAGAGTAAACTGTTTATATAAAGTACTAGAAATAAACTTTAACCACACATTACATTATTTACAAAATATCTGGTCTTATATAATAATTGAATGTTAAATGTATTATGTTTTCTTGAAGAAAAAAAAAATTTACAAAATTTTAAACACTTTTAAATAACAAATATTGATAGCTTAGTTTAGAAAATCTAATATATTGTATCAACTATACTTTATTAGAAAATAATCAAATTATTTTAAGAATAGCTTAGAACTTCCTTATAAGCCTCATTTATTATTTTCACTTTTTACTTGGAAAAAAAAAAACCGCTGAATTTTTTCATGCATAGTGCAGGTTTATGACTAGTATTAAAATAAATATACTGTCTTGGGTTGTCACTAATACAACACATGTCAACTCATTTAAAGAATATAACCCAAAGTGATTAACATATTTTTATATTTTGTAAACACATAAATTTTTAATTATTATTAGAATATAAATTCTTCTTAAATTTTATTTCATATAATTATACTATAAAATCTAAAAGTTCTTATTACAAAAGTTTCCGCCAGAATTTATAAATACAAATCTAAAAAAGATAAAATGAAATGAGACATTTTTCTTTATTTTTGATGAAAGGGAAAGGGGTCTTAGAGTTTCAAATTTCAATGGAGAATTCAACACCATATGTGATTATTCAATTTGATATTTAAATTATAATTTACATAGGAAAGAAATGAATTTTATTTATATAAATTAAACAAGTTTAATCGTGTCAAAATGGGTCAATCCATCTTAATAGAGATAATGAATCAAATTATTTGGAGTTATTCACATTATGTTGGACAATGAAAATTAACTATAAAAATTCAAATTATCAATGGAGAATGTATTTTTTGTGTTATCCAATGTTGATAAGATTATTGAAACTCAACAAACTCATTTCCTTTTTCCCTTAAGGATTATCTATTTTGATTGATTTTATATGAATAAATAGCCATATCCTATTCCTTTTGTTTATTACTTAAAAATAAAATAAAATAAATAAATCAGTTAGTCCTATGGTTCTTCAATCTCCTTCTTTTTCATGAACAATCTTATCAAACAACTTCCACTCGATTTCTTAATTTTAATTTTTACTTTTGAGAAGTAAACTTCATAGTTCCTTTCACAGAAAAACACTTCACCCCGCTCAGATATTTTTGGAAACTAAACTTCCTTCAAACTAGTCAAATTTGTCCTTTTCTTTTCTTATCTTCTTTTTCAGAAACAACTAAGCAACTTCCACTATTATTTCTTTTTAGGAACTAAAGTTCCTTCCACTAGCTGAACAACTTGACCCCGCATTGAATTTTCTTCACATTACAAACATTACAAGAAAAGACCCTTCAATTGTAACCTCAAAATAATGGTTTGAGTAAAACACACCAACCATTCTACTTGTTCATTATGATCCTTTCAACCTAAAAAAAAAAAAAAAAAAAGTTGATCTAAGATCAAAGCTGTATGTGTTTATTTCCATTGCTTCTTTAGTTTTTTTCTAAGTGAAAATTTTTGAAATTGAGTTAACTGTAATTTTGTATAATAAACTCACGAAAATAAACTCAATTAACTAGAAAAATTCCTTCTTCTCACACACCTTTTTAGCAGTTGATAGGAACCACACAGACTGATAGGCAGTACAGCTGCACAAAGAGCCATGTGTCAAATTCTTTCTCAATTATTGTGCTTATAACGTGTCTGGGATCCATCACAACGCGCAATTACTCAGATATTGTTGGAGCTAAACTTCCTTCCAACTAGTCAAATTTGTCATTTTCTTTTC
Organism: Quercus suber; assembly: GCF_002906115.3. NCBI lineage: Eukaryota > Viridiplantae > Streptophyta > Magnoliopsida > Fagales > Fagaceae > Quercus > Quercus suber. The sequence continues at coordinate 229,046 of NW_027069499.1, forward strand.
TTATCTTCTTTTTCAGAAACAAGTGAACAACTTCCAGTACTATATATATTTATATACTTTTAGGAAGTAAAGTTCATTCCACTGGCTCAAAAACTTGACCCCGCATTGAATTTTCTTGACATAAAGTTACAAACATTACTAGAAAAGATGCCCCAATTATTGTAACCCCAATGGAAATTATGGTTTGAGTACCAAGTACCAACCATTCTACATTATGATCCTTTCAACCCAAAAAAAAAAATTGTTGATCTTAATCTTTATACTGCTCCTTTCTATTATCAGAAATTACAGAAAAGGACACCTCGCTTCAATGCTAACTCAAGGACCAACCATTCTAAGATCAGAGCTGAATGAGTTTATTTCCATTGCTTCTTTATTTTATTTGTTAAGTACAGTTTTTTAAAATGTATAACTCTAATTTTGTACGATAAACCAACGAAAATAAACTCAATTAACTAGATAAATTTTCCTGTCTCACTCACTTTTGAGTAATTAGCAGTTGGTAGGCACCACAGAGACTGACATATAAATATGTCAAATTCTTTCTCAATTATTGTGCTGGGATCCATCACAACGCGCAATTATTCAGTCTCCCTCTTGTTTCTATCTATTTGTTTTTAAAATTTTTTTTTTTATTTTTTAAAATAAGACAAATATAAAACTTCAAAAAAGTGTAAGCTACCATGTTACACAAATTATTTTATAAACTTTTTTTTACAAACCACTAATATGGTGGATGGTTAATATAAGTAAAATTATTATATTAGTTGTTGACTAAGATGAGATTCAACAATTTATAATGATGCTGTAAAAGAGTTTGTTCACGTAGCATTAGTCATTATATATCTATCGCTTTGCAAACCATTCTCCTCTGGATTTCTGCCTAAATTGCAATTGCTTTCCTTTGGCCTTTTTATTTCCTTCTTCTAGCAACAAGAGACCATGGCTGTCTTCCTGGGACAGGCACTTGCCACTTCAATCATTCAGGTGACACTTGATAGATTGGCTTCTCCTGAAGTCATAGACTACTTCAAGGGAAGGAAACACAGTGATGAATTGCTACAAAAGTTGAAAGTTATGCTGTTATCTGCTAAATCAGTGCTCACTGATGCAGAGGAGAAGCAATTTACGAACCCAGCTGTGAAAAATTGGCTGGATGAGCTTAAAGATGCTGTTTATGTTGCAGATGACCTTCTGGATGAGATTGCCACTGAAGCCTTACGATCCAAGTCAGAAGCTGAATTTCAAACTCGCACCAGTAAGGTATTGCGCTTCGTCTCTACTTCTGTTAATTCATTTGATAAAAAGATACGGTCAAAGCTAGAAAAAGTTCTAGGTATATTACAAATAATCATAGAACAAAAGAATGTCCATAATCTGAAAGAGGTTGCCGGTGGAGTACCACTACCTCCACGACAATTAACTACTTCTTGTCCTGAAGAATATGGTGTGTATGGTAGAGATATTGATAAGGAGGAGATATTTAAGAAGTTGCAATTAGATAATGCAAGTGGTGATGAGATATGTGTTGTTCCTATAGTGGGCATGGGTGGGGTTGGTAAGACAACCCTTGCTCGGCTTGTATATAATGACAACCGAGTAAAGGAGAATTTTGATCTCAAAGCATGGGTTTGTGTTTCAGACACATTTGATGGTTTTAGAATAGCAAAAACTATTCTTGAAGAGATCACTTTGTCTAAATGTGACATTAGCTTGAATTTGTTACAAATTAGAATAAGAGAGAGCTTAAAGGGAAAGAAGTTCCTCCTTGTTTTAGATGATGTTTGGAATGAGAATTATATTGCTTGGGATGAGTTCCTTACAATGTTTAGATGTGAGGCAAAAGAGATCAAAATCATTATTACAACACGTAGTGAAATTGTTGCGTCAATTGTGCACCCAATTTCAATTCATCATCTAATGCAATTGTCTGAAGAAGAATGTTGGTTGCTATTTGCAAAGCATGCATTTAAAAATGGAAAATCGAGTGAAAATTTAGATATAGAACTAATTGGTAGAGAAATTGTTCGTAAGTGTAAAGGTTTGCCTTTAGCTGCAAAAGCACTTGGGGGTATGTTGCAGTCTAAACAAGACCTAGGAGAGTGGAATCATATTTTGGAGAGTGATATATGGGATCTATCAGGAGGTGAAAGCTCTATCCTTCCAGCTCTAAGATTGAGCTACAACTACCTCCCATCACATTTGAAACGATGCTTTACTTATTGCTCAATCTTTCCAAAGGATTATGAATTTTCAAAGGAGGAGTTAGTTTTGTTGTGGATGGCAGAAGATTTATTGTTGAAACCCAAGGGAAATGGAAGCATGGAAGAAATAGGTGAACAATACTTTGATGAGCTACTATCGAGGTCATTTTTTCAATGATCAAATAATGATGAACTATGTTTCATAATGCATGACCTTTTTAATGACTTGGCAAAATTTATATCTGGAGAATTTTGTTTTAGGTTGGATATTGATAATTCGTGTGAAATTACAAAAAAAATGCGTCATTTGTCATATTTTCGAACTAAATTTGATGTCCCTAAGAAATTTAAGGAGTCTTATGAAGCCAAGAATTTGCGAACCTTCTTGGGACTAGAATTGCCATCTATGTCAATTATTCGATATAATAATATATCAACAATGGAGGTAAACAATTTGTTGTGTACATTTAAGTGTTTACGAGCATTATCATTGTCTCTCTATGGATATTTAGCTGTGTTACCTGATTCTATTGGAAATTTGAAACATCTTCGCTACTTGAATCTTAATGGCACGGATATCAAAGGCTTGCCTGATTCTGTGTGTGGTTTGTATAATTTGCAAACTTTGTTATTGAGGAATTGTCGTTTCCTCCAAGAGTTTCCAACCAACATGGGAAGACTAGTAAACTTACGTCACCTAGATATAACAGGGACCCCTTTGAAAGGAATGCCAATACACATGGGTAAATTGAGAAGTCTCCAAAATTTAAGTGCTTTTTATGTGGGAAAAGGAGAACATAGTGGGAGTAACATTAAAGAGTTGGGAGAGCTTCCACATCTTTCTGGATCATTGCATATATCAAATTTGGAAAATGTTTGTCAAACAAGAGATGCAAAGGAGGTTAATTTGAAGGATAAGAAGGGCTTGTTAGAGTTGGAGTTGGAATGGGGAAGAGGTCATGAGAACCATGATTCAGAACGTGAAAGAGATGTGCTTGAGCAGTTGTGTCCTCATACGAACTTGAAATCCCTCTCCGTCATATCTTATTACGGTGCAGAATATCCAAATTGGTTAGGAGCATGTTCATTCTCTAATATGGTGTCCCTTAAGCTTGATGATTGTAAATACTGTTCCTCCTTGCCTCCACTTAGGCAGCTACCTGCCCTTAAGGAACTCTCAATTGAAGGTTTGCACGGAGTATCATGTGTGGATAGTGAGTTCTACGGGGATGGCTCTTGTGCAACTAATAAGCCATTCAAATCCCTAGAAAAATTAACATTTAAATGGATGTCAGAGTGGAAGGAATGGTTTATATTTGAAGGTGAAGATGAAGGCGGAGTTTTCCCAACCCTCCGAGAGCTTCGCATTATCAAATGTCCCAAGCTTACAGGAAATCTGCCCAGTTTACTTCCTTCTTTAAGTGTAATTGAAATTGAAGATTGTCCCAAGCTTGTTGCTTCACTTCCTAGTCCTTCGGCTCTCCATGAATTGGCCTTGACGAATTGTGATAAGGTGGCGTTGAAGGAATTATCACCGAAGCTACAAAGTCTTGGAATTGGAGGATGCCACGTGACTCTCCTTGAGGGTGGTCTACCCACTACTTTAAAAACACTTCATATCAATGGAGTACTTCAGTTGCCAGGGAGTCATTACTATCCATCAATTGAGAGCTTGAAGGTAAATAGAGGTCCTGGTTCACTTTGGTCTTTACCATTAGAGTTTTTCCCAAAACTCAAATCTATCGAAATTTGGGAATCTGATAATCTTGAATCTCTTTCGGCATCAGATAATTCTCTCTTGGATCTAACTTCTCTCACTAAATTGACCATCGAGTTCTGCCCTAATTTTGTATCCTTTCCCAGCGGGGGATTGTGCGCCCCAAATTTGACACAGATTACTATTTGGTGCTGTGAAAAGTTAAAGTCACTTGCTGAAGGTATGCACACTCTCCTCCCATCTCTTCTATATTTGAAGTTGTGGGGCTGTCCAGAACTGGAATCATTTCCTGAAGGGGGTTTGCTCTCCAATTTACAAATACTTGAAATCGATGGGTGCGACAAACTCTTTCTCAGACGCATGGAGTGGGGTTTACAGAGTCTTCACTCTCTCAGAGAAATTATAATTTGGAATTACGGCAGAGAAGTGGGTTCCTTTCCGGAGGAGGCGTTGTTGCCCCCTTCTCTTATCCGCCTCACCATTTCATTTCCACATCTGACATCACTCAATGGTAGGGGGTTTCAACACCTTACCTTGCTTAAACAGTTGGACATTCGGTTCTGCGATAACCTCCAGCGCTTACCAGAAGAGGGCTTTCCCGCCTCCCTTTCTATTCTAGATATTATTGAGTGCCCTTTGCTAGAAAAGCAGTATCGGAGAAGGAAAGGAAAAGAATGGCGCAAAATTTCTCATATCCCCATCATAAGGATTGACTATGAAGTCATCACATAAGCTATGAGTCCAGAAGTACTACTGCCCAGGTATTTGTTTCTGCACTAATTTGAACTTTTCTCTGTTTAATTCTGAATTTTGTTTATTCCCACGAACCATCGCAGCCAGTGTTGCAGTTCTCTTTGTTATTTTCGTATTCCAAAAAAAATCATTTTTTAAATGGGAGTGACTAGCTAGCCTCTATCAAAATTAAACTTGTATTTGACTTGGGTAGCATAAATTTAAACTTCATACTCATACAACATATTTCTTAAATTTATTCATATTACGCATTATTCCAAAGAGTATTTGTCTATTCATCAAGCAGCTTGATATATCCTGTAAAAAATTGCTTCATCAATATTTTCAAATCTTTTGCACAAAATCATTTGGGTTTATATTGATTTTTTATGAGAAGCTTGAAAACTATGATAATATAATGGATAAATAATTGGCCTGCATTTGGGCAAACAACTAACCCAAACTAGCATTTGGGCAAAATTAAATTTTTTTTTTTTTTTTAAATTATTTGATTGAAATTTTAGATAATGTAAAAAGTAAAAAAAAAAAGTTTTTATAAAGAGATTCTTATAAAAATTTACATATTTTATTACTAATATAGACAAAAGAGGGGGGGGGGGGGGGAGTTGATTTTTTCAAACCTTAAGTGAGATGAGTATTTTTTTTTATTACGGTTTGAAATGAAGTGTCATTCTCCAAACCTCGGAAGGGAGTGTAACTACCCCTAATTTATTTTTAATACTTTTTTCTTTTTAATGTTCATAAAGGTATCACATGGCCTAATAATCATGTTTCCACAGTATTTTTTTTTTTTTTTTGAATTATAGATAAACTTCAAAATATTTAGAATGAGGCTCAGAATTCTTTTAATTTGTTTAATAAATATCGAAGTAAACCATTGTAGTAATATAAATATTTTTGGTACACTTATGAAAGAGATGCTGTTAGATGTTTTGGGTCTTGCTACAATTAAATTCTTATGAACTAAGAGATTCTCATTCAGTTGCCTTTTCTATTGCAGTGTCATTTTCAGTTGTCAATAACAAGTGACACACCTTCCGTCAATTTCATGCCACTGCTAGCTGCTGATCCTTTTGCGATGTGTATGAACTCCTATATGTTTTCAAGTCACTGTAAAGTCCTTTACTCTCATTCTTGTTGGAGCTGCTTTCACCTCGTTATACATTCATTGCATTTCTAGTTTGAACTTTTGAAGTACAAGGCAAGATTCATTTAACCTAAGGTAGTACAGTTTCTCCATCATATTTATTTGTCAATGAACAAATTCGGATTGTAAGCTTGGAGTATGTTAAGTTACATTATGATTTGACTTGGGCAATATGGCATGCTATTTAATCTCAGGTAGGACACTGGGGCAGTTCAAAGCTAGTGCTGCTTCAATACCTGCTAATAGCAGTTGAAACTCGCTGCTCATGTCTGGACAGGGACTTGCTTAGACTCTCCTTTTGAGTATTGGGAAGTTTTGGTGAATGGGAAGATGTGAAGTCCTCTCCAAAGGACAGGTTGCTGCTTTTGGTTCTTTGTTCTCTTTTCAAACTGAAGAGAGCTCAAAAGGCTCAGCACATGACCACTCTTGTTGAGACAATGGTGCCAGAGGCAGAGGGAGAGAACTGATCAAAGTCTGGGCTGGTGCTTTTACATGACAAATCAAGTCCAATCGGCACACTCATGTCATTACCAGCAATTATTAATATGCTTTTTAAAGCTAGAGATGCTCTGTGGTTGTTAGGTTGGTTTAATTGATTTGTGTTTGTTGGTAATAAACTTTGGACCTGCAATCATAAATGATTTTAAATCTTTATCAATTCTTCTGCAGGTTTTCAGACACAAAATGTGTGATTGTTGAGGCCTCAGACAATAGTATACAAAACCAAGTAAGCCTCCTGCTATAAAAACTTCCAGATAGCTAAATTACATCCGATGAGCTGCAATTACATCCGTAAAGTCACTGTAAAGTCCTTTATGCTCATTCTTGCTAGAACCGTTTTTGCCCTGTCACACATTCATTGCATTTCTAGCTTGAACTTTTGTAGTACAAGACAGGTAGTACAGTTTCTCCATCATATTTATTTGTCAATAAACTAATTCATATTGTAAGCTTAGAATATTTTAAGTTACACTATGATTTGACTTGGGCAATATGGCATGCTATTTAATCTCAGGTAAGACACTGGGGCGATTCAAAGCTAGTGGTGCTTCAATACCTGCTAATAGCAGTTGAAACTCATTGCTCATGTCTCGATGGGGACTTGTTCAGACTCTCTTTTTGAGTTTTGGGAAGTTTTGGTGAATGGGAAGAAGTGAAGTCCTCTCCAAGGACAGGTTGCTGCTTTTGGTTCTTTGTTCTCTTTCAAACTTAAGAGAGCTCAAAAGGCTCAGCACATGACCACTCTTGTAGAGACAATGGTGTCAGAGGCAGAGGGAGAGAACTGATCAAAGTCTGGGAAGGTTCTTTTACATGACAAATCAAGTCCGATCAGAACATTCATGTCATTACCAACAATTATTATCATCCTTTTTAAGGCTAGAGATGCTCTGTGGTTCTTAGGTTTGTTTAATTGATTTGTGTTTGTTGGTAATAAACTTTGGACCTGTAATCATAAATGATTTCTAAATCTTTATCAATTCTTCTGCAGGTTTTTAGACACAAACTGTGTGAATGTTGCGGCCTCAGACAATAGTATGCAAACCAAGTAAGCCCCCTGCAATCAAAACTTCCAGATAGCTAAATTACATACGATGAGCTGCAATGACATCTGTCCCGCTAGCATGTTCTGTTTACTTCATCTTTGGACTGTATATACATTGGTGTAATCTGAGAAATGAAGAGAATGATAACTACGTGGGCTTGCATATACAAGTGAAATTCTAATGTTGAATTTTAAAAAGGTGAAGCAGTAGTTCTAATGAGAACTATGTGGGCTTGCAAGTAATGGAATAAATAAAATCCATACTGAACAGATCATGAACCAAACACGGGCTAAGCTCATTTGTTTCAAACCATTGCTCTGATTTATCATTATTTCAAAAATTGAAAAGCATTTCTGAACAAATCCTTTGTTTGTTAAAAGAATTTCTTCTTCAATTTTACAAACCAATCTTGCCAAATTTTGGTGCTTGATAATGCTGAGTTATATTCAATCCGATACTTAGAACAGAGTTTAAAAAATTGTTGATTTTCATTGCATTTGATTGTAAATATCCATCATCCAAAGTGAATTTATCAATGCATTTCAGAAAATGAAATGGTGCATTGATTTTTCTTATTTTACTAAAGTCAGGGTAGGGGGTGAAATATTGTATGATTTCTTATTTTCAACTTAGGAATGAATTATTTTATATTGCATATGCTTAGTTTAAATTCAATTAACATCATCAGATGCAACAAACACACTGCCTGCGGGTGGATATGGGCTCATAAAGACTTCGAGATTTTGGAAATGGTGGTGGACGTGAAGATTTGAAGTCCTTGCCAGAGGACATGTTGCTACTTTTGTTTTTCCTCTTCCTAACTACAAACAGCTCATAGGCTCAGCATGTCGCTCCTCTTGCCAAGGTCGCTTTCAGTCACCTGTAGGAAGTGTCTATCTCGCTTTTTCACATCAAGAATTGTATTGTCTTATGCTGAGACAATGGTGCCTGAAAGAGACAGGGAAAGCTGGCTGTTGACCCAAGATTGCTCAACTCTTGTTCCTTGAAAAATCAATGCCATTCTTTGAGGCTCTTATGTTAGTAACAGTAATTACTAATTTGTTTTCTCCAACCGGAAGGTGATCTGTGATTGTTAGGTTCATTCAATTGGTTTATTTCTTTAAAGACATTCAAAGATTTATGTCTCATGGCGTAAGCTTTGGACCTCTATCAAACATCTTTGCAAACTATTTTCCGTGTACAATTATACAATGAAGAAGCAATGGGGAGAACATTATGGAAGTGACAACTTGATAAAAATTGTAATAGAAGGTCATTTTTATGCTTAAGAACATTATGGAAATAACAACTTGTATTTGTAAGCTTTTGTATAACTATTGTATAACTAAGAACATTACAGGAGCACACTTATGTGGGCTCCAGCATGAGTTTGGACCTTAGTATTTGATGTGGGGCTTTCCACAAATATGTAAAGTGTAAACCCAACTCCTATCTTATTCCAAAACATCGGCACTATTCAAATCAAATGAAGATGTAATATCATAGACATGGGACAGATGGGATTTGATGAAAGAAAATAAATAAGATGAACAAGAAGCGTTTAACGAAACAGTTATTTGACTTATAAACCAATGAGGATGCCAGGAAGTGAACCTTGACTTGGAAAATACGTTTTTAATTTTAAAATAAATTAAAGAATTTTTTTTATATTTTATATTTTATATTAGAATGATTTTAAATAGAGTGATTTTAAATATAAAAAGACAATGGTGCAAGTGTGCAAAACTATCCCAAGTGATTACTACATGACACTTTCATTAGTAATTTGCTACATTAAATCAATCTAAAAGTATAGAGGGTGTGATTAGAAGTTAGATCAATAAAATAAAAATAAATAAATAAATAAATTATAAAAAATAAAAATAAAAATAAAAATAAAAAACCCAAGTGTGAGTGAGTAGTCAAACATTTTACTTACTGAAAAAGCCATCTACAAAAGCACAGACACAGAGACAGTACAAAATGAGTGTACAAGGATAAGATTTCCCATCATTAGTAAGAAAGTAGCATAGTCATAGTTGAATCAAATTAGCAACAACATTAGCTAAGCACAAAATTGCCTGATGCTTTACTTACAATTAGTATTTAGTATAGACAGCAGGAACAAGTAATTTCCTATCTCAGGATATAAAAATTTTCAACAAATTTGGTGCTGTACAGCTGAAACTTACTCTGATACGATATGTGTCTTTTCTTTCTGCCACATGATGTGCTTGTTCTTCAGTAGCTAATTTTAAGAACTTCCAGGCCTATTTTTTGAGTTCCAAGTTTTTCACCTAAACACCAATAAACGACTTGAGACCTAGTCTCTGCAGTTACTAGCTTACTACCTCAGCTTTAGGAAGGCATTGGCTAGTTGCCATGATTGTGATTGACATAAAAGTGGACCTCCAGATCATTTAAAATTAGCAAAAAAAGAGGACCCTTGTGAGAAGCACTATTAACTACACTACTCTGTCATATTTTCCTCACTTGAATTGCTTTCAGGTAGCCTATCATTTTCATCATTTCTACTAGCTTCCTTATCTACCTCCCCATTTGAATGACTCGCAGGCAGAACATCCACATCTATCTTAGTACCCTCTTCCATGCTGCTTTCATGTTGCACAGAAGGTGTATCAGTGTCCATGGCATTGAACACAGTTGTTGAATTTTGTTGATCGTTTTGTCCTGAGTAGGTCATATAATGATCAAATTGATGACTCATGTATCGTTCCTGACATCAAGAAAATTACGAGTCTCAACTTCAGAATTCAGTCAATTGTGCAATTACGGGTAACAAAAAAAATAAAACTTAAGGTCCAAGGTAACAGATAAAGCCATCACCCTGCGTGGATGCAGGCTATAGATTAAATTTAAGCAATTAAGAATGAAGCATTTCTGCATAACCTAAAGTCAAATTTCTTTCCAAATTGATGCACCAATCATGCACTACTAAGGACATAAATTTAAAACCAGAAAAAGAAAGGCATACATACCTGATACCTCCAGTTAAAAATGCTAATCATCTCCTCAACACCACTGACAAGATGGATAGGTCCAGTGTCTTCAACATGTCGTTCTGTATATGATGTGATCTCATTCAGATTGAGGGCAAGGCAATCAGGTCTCTGAAGCAGAAGCTGAAATGTAGGCTGCAGTTCATAGCATTGTTCGAACAGAGAACGTCGACAAAACACATACAAACCAAGTCGGGCACGAGACATTGCAACAACCAACCTTCTAACATCACGAAGGTGACCAACAAAGCGAGTACGCACAAGAGACAGCAATATAAAATCATTTTGCTGACCTTTTTAATTTGCATGTTTTTAAGTTGGATTGCTTATTCAAGAATGTCTAACTCTCAATTATAAATAAAATGAAAAGACTATGCTAAAATATATTTTATATTATCTTTTGGTTGTGTAGGTTGTTCATATTTTCTACCAGTTGATTATGAATTATCTATTAAATTGCAAGTTCAAAAGCTAGATTGTTTCTTCAAGTATGTCCAACGAATAAAATTTCCACATTCTATTCCAAATACTAATCTCTAATAATACACAATTAATTCCATCACCAAAACCGCCAATCACCATGAATCCTACAATATATTGATGATACATATATAATGCGGCTTGAGTAGTAATGCATAGAAAAATATTAATAATTAATAATATATAATAATAACACTATCATAAACAAATTTATCACGCGCAATGCGCGGGTCTGCGACTAGTTATAATGTAAAAGGGGGTACGCTTAGTAATTTACCTTGCTGGGTGGACCAATGAAGTCATATGGAACACATCTTCTATTGATAACATCACGGATCAAAAGTTTCTGGCCATTGTAAGTTGTCAAGATGGATATCTTATTTGTTGGGTACCCAAGTAAACGCAGGTACATATAGACACTGACAACATATTCAGCTTCTCCCTCGTTTTGATAAAACCAAGGGGAAGGGGCGCTTTCACCTCTACCTTGGTAATCGGGCACATCCACTAACTGAAACTCATAGGAGAATCCAGCATTTGCTCTATAGAAGATAGCATCCTCCTTTACATAAGGAAGGTCACCCAAATCTCTGTACCTCCAGTTGTACAGTTTGGCTATACTTGGCCTGGCTCTACCCTGGGCATTGTGCTCAATATAAGGAATGCCGAGATGAACAAACCTTGTAAATAGACTCTGATCCATGTGGCTATACTTCTGGAAAGCCATGTTCTTCACAACAGGAGGCAACTGGTGATGATCACCAATCAGGATGCAGCGCTTAAGCCGTGCATAACCATCTTCTTGCCTCTGGAGCAACATTGGGATGAAGGTCTCAATCTCCAATATTTGGGCACTTTCTTCCATCAACAAGTTGTCATACTTGAAACCTAGCTGAAGAAAGTCCTTCCTCTTGAGAGCTGCATGAGTGCAAGTCATTGCAACAATCTTTGCCTGCTTGGTCATGAGATAATTTGCTCGATCAGCCTCTGATCCATGTGGCTATACTTCTGGAAAGCCATGTTCTTCACAACAGGAGGCAACTGGTGATGATCACCAATCAGGATGCAGCGCTTAAGCCGTGCATAACCATCTTCTTGCCTCTGGAGCAACATTGGGATGAAGGTCTCAATCTCCAATATTTGGGCACTTTCTTCCATCAACAAGTTGTCATACTTGAAACCTAGCTGAAGAAAGTCCTTCCTCTTGAGAGCTGCATGAGTGCAAGTCATTGCAACAATCTTTGCCTGCTTGGTCATGAGATAATTTGCTCGATCAGCCGTTGACTTGAGCAATTCAAAAGCCCTACACTCTTCAAGCTCTTGAAACATGGTCTTAAGATGATGAAAGCACCCCTTAGCTGCTCTCATCTCTTTCTCCAAAGACTCACCCATAAAAATTGGATGTGGAGTGTCAGAGAAAAATTCCTTGAAGGGAAAGCGGTCTTTAACAAATGTTGGTTTATCTTCATTCTCAGCACAAGCCGCCAAGAATTGTTCCCAGCGAGAGTATACATGAAGCAACCAGAAATATCCAGCAGTTTCGCATGTATAACCTACATCCTCAGGCAGTTGAAGAGATCTAGCCAACCTCTCCACTTCACCAAGCAGTTCTAACCGTCGGACAAGCATTGCATTCACACGGCCTTGCCTGCTAAAATTGAGATCAGTCGCTAGTTCTTGTTCTCCTTGACCAAGACGGAGTAGATAATGTGCGGGTACATCCCTCTAAAACAATAAACATGAATATGCATTAAAAACTATCCTACTAGTAGCCAAAGAACCGTACACACTACAAGCTCAAGCATAATCACTATACAAATGAAGAGGAAGGGCAAAGTTATCATCCTGAAGTGGTACCTGCATTATCTTCTCAAAAAGGTCATTCAAAGCCTGATTTGAATGTGTGATTATCAATGTCCGCTGAGAAGGACAATTGTGATAAAGCACATTCAGGATTTGCACAGCTGTATCAGTTTTTCCCGTACCAGGTGGACCCACAACCATAGTTAGTCCAGGCTGAATACCAGAGATGATTGCTCTAATCTGTGCAACAAAAAACACTACAAATACTTACTGACACTTTCAAAAAGATGTAAACATGGGAAATGTAAGTAATGATGTTCACACAAACACCAGCACCAATGTTGAAATGAATCTAGAAGCAAAATATGAGAACACTAGAACTAAACTACAGTTCCATATTTTTTTTTAGAGTCGAATCATTTTTCCAAAGTAGCACAAAGATAAGTTTATTCACAAAATTCCTCACAAGACTGCAAGAAAAATTGAATTCAATCGAATTACAAAGATTTGAGGATCCCAAAAAATGAATTACCACATATATAACCCACAATTTACACTTAACACAAAAAGGTATTACGATAATGTTTTTCAACCATGTGTGAAACTAAAACAAAAATAAAGAGAGATATCTTCCAAGCCAAGAGTATGTGCATTTTATTATCAACATGGAGTTGAACAAGTTAGCTCCAACATAGAGCTGGAAGCCTAATTACGCACATGAGGTATGCTAGTCTATGTACCTTCTCCATTGGCTATACTACGAAAGGGTATTCAAAATGATTACATGCATAATATCATCCATTGAAATTAGCATATGTACGATTCACAATATTAAAGACCATTCACAATACCAGCCATCAATGATCGCAGCTCTCAATATGAAAATCCAACGAAAATCCTTGATATTCCAAAATCTTGTATATGTATCATTCACTTTCACAAAGTAAAATAAACACAAAAGACAACCAAAATGTCTCTAATCAGTAAAAAAAAAAAATATCAGATGCCGTGTCTCAATCATAAATTGCTTGAGCATAAAGATGAATTTCAAAGCTAAAACTCAGGTAGCAGAAACTTCAGTCATACAACCATGATAAACAGATGACCAATTCAGTCAATAAAAAGAGAGCAAATTCAGCCCAGGACAATATTAAAGTCCATTCACTTTCTTACTTCTCATTTCTCTTTCCTCTTAGAAGGGAAAACTCACACAGCCTGGAGTTGGATACTTAAGCTAGGTTCCTCTTATAAGCCCTAGTAACTGTTAGTGTGGTTCAGTACTGTCTCTTTCCAATCAAAATGTTTAGGGGGTGAATTGCCCTCTCTTCCCCAACTTATCATCCTTATTTAGATACTACTATTAATCTAATTAGAACAGGACAGTAAAGAGCTAACTATGACTTTATTGTCTAACATAATAATCAAGTTTAAAACGAGATACAAGTTGCATATAATTATATAAAGGCCTACTGAATGATCAATTTAGTTAACAAATTTGCCAATTCAAACTTAAATTCACGCAGCCAATGGGATAAGTACCAATTATATAAGGATTACAATAAATAGGCAAAGGACTTTGGATCATCAGAAAGAATTTAACACAAATAAGCATGAAAAATAATACAGTGCAATTGAAAAAAATAGTTGCATAGCACCTGTGTAGGTGTAAATCTAAGTTCTCTTTTGGCTGATCTTGGGGATAAGGACCTGGTTCAGGAGGAGTGTATGCCTCAACAATGAGTGTATCCCCCGTATTGACACCATCTGCTGAATCAACACCAGATATCTTACTCCCAGTAAGTGCATGACTACTGCCTTTCTGCGACTTGGGAAGCCTAATTCGAAAAGGAGGCATTGGCTGCAAGTTTTTGCTGCCATTTGGATTTATAAAACAAACCTAAAAGAAGAGAAGGAAAGGTAGTTTTTAAGTGACATTATTTTTACTCAACGCATGATTATAAATAAAACATCAAAAGAAAAGACAAACAATAGCAAACCTGATAATCCGGAATACTGTCTTCAAATGGTCAGCATCAAGAAAAGTATCTTTGAAATCTACCATTTCCCAAAGATCAGACATGTTAGTCCATTGTGCTGCAGAAGGATTCCCATAGCCCAAAAATACATTGTGCAGCCAATCAGGAACAATACAATATTTATTTATAAGATCTCTTATAGACTCTAAAATTGCTTTGAAATTGTTTTCTTTTGGCTTCCTCCTCATCAATATATTGAATGTCTCGTAAACATCGTCTGCACCTTTTTCTGCAATATTGCTGACATCCATGTGGTATTGCACTGTATCTAAAGCAACAGTTACAGTTCTCAGTACCCCTTTTGGAGGCTTCCACTCATCTCTTTTAATTCTTCCTGTGAAATCATTCATGAGAGTTCCCTCTTCATCATGAACCTCAATAATCTCACATCCCCTCACATACTGAAGCCCAAGCCTTTGTGGCACACTTGCCTTGGCAGCTTCTTCAGCACTTAGAGGCTCAAATGAAGGGCGAATTGAAAGTAAAAACAGAACATCGTGCTCTTTAAGGGCATTCCACTCTGATCTTATTTGTGCTTTATAACTGGAAATGCTAAAAGTCACGTCTGCAGTAACAGATGACGGCTTGACTTCTCCAATGTTTGGCTGTTTTACCTTGATGATCTTAAATTCTTTAATTGGCATAGCCATTCTTGACCAACCGTGAAAAGTAGTTTCTCCTTCATTATTGATGTAGGCAAGGAGATGTGGTACAGCTTCCTGAATATCCTCACGTATCTCATATGTTGATTCAAGACAGAAGAGATTAAATTTCGCAGAAGATAATCATGAAGCGTTAAGAATTGTAAATTAAGTTTTGCAAGAGCTAGACAACCCTCCCAAGAGAAATTTATGCTTGGTACAAGGCTTTCATCCCACATAATTTGCTCATTTGGGTAGAGTGGGAGAGCATTTATGGCTTCTTTTTGAGATTGTTTTTCCTCAAAAAAGGAGACCATGACTTCAATAAGAAAATCAACCCTTTTTGACTAGGGATCTTCCTCTGAGATCAGTTTGAGCTGCAAAAAGGGATGACGTCAGCTAGTGTCCAAAAAGCATACAGTTTTTAAAACAATATCTTTATACGTAAACATAGTCACGCAGAAAGGGAGAAAGCATGAGATGGGAGAGTACATTAAGAAAGAATATTACAGCCAAATGGTTTTATGACATGATTTTAAACTAGTGCAACACAAGATGAATGGCAGCATCAGTATACCAGATTTGCCCCAGACAGAATTACAGAAGAATAACTTTCTCTTGAGTCTGCAAGGGAAAATATAGGGACTTTCATGTACAAAAAAAAATTATTAAAATATAATTCATTTGTAAAACCCAATGGCAGTTAAAGCCAGAAATTTTTAATATAGTTACAATACTACATGCAGAATAATTAACGTTAAGGCCTTCACAGGGTAAATCCCAGAACTTCTTGTTCTAAACAGGTACTTATAATCAACTTACCACTCAGCAGAGACATTAAAGATTATATTATTAATTTGCATTCCCCTTCCCCAACCCACCCCCAAAAAAAATAAAAAGAGAAAGAAAACCTTATCAAATTTCTCATACACTCCTAAAATAAAAAAAATACATCTAGTTCTTCTCAGTACTGTGCTAACTGATGGTAGAATTTTACGACTTGTGATTTTAGAGGTAAAAGAGTGCTAATTCTTGGGAGCCAACAGCAACAAAAATGACCTTTGCATAAACAGTTGTGCAAGAGTAGAGGAAGCACTACCAAACTCCACATGAAGATCAACAAGAACTCATTCTGGTCCTAGGCATGAGATCAAAAGTGACTATCAACATAAGGCAATGTGTAATCAATCATTCATTTACAAACCTTGTGGCAAACCAAATCCCTCAAATCCATAAGAGGAAGCTCGGACAACTTCTTAGAGAGATCAGCCCGCTTATTAATTGCACCAATGTTAGCCAATGCAAGTTCTCGCAACTACAAGCACCAATGGAAAGAAACTTGAGACATTTATCAAATTGAATTAAACAATAATCAGAGCAATAATGGTGATAACAATAATAATAATAATGATAACAAACAATTGTTCCTTAATATTAACATCAAAAGCAGCGACATTTTCAATTCAGAACATTTATAAATGCCTGCTGAGACACGGACCTTGGGGATCTTCTTGAATGCAAGCAGTTGAAAAGATTGGAAGCGGTCATAATGAGACTGCAGCACCTCATCATCTATCAGTTGAGTCCCAACATGATCATTAATCTCAAATTTCTCATAGAACTACAGCAAGTCGACCAGTTGTGCAAAGAGTTTCCCCTTCTCATGTTTATAGAGTGCACTCAGATGGCACTTGGCAACAACAGCCACGTCAGCAACAAGAGGTCTCAAGTACCTGTATGCCCCAAAAAAGAGAAAATGTTTTGGAAAAAAATAAAATAAAATAATTCCCATAAAAAAGATGATAAATAGAACTCAAGAAGAAAAAAAAATGATAAAACGCAGCAGGAGTAAATAAGTTGACCAAAGGATTCCACCTTTCACAGATCATAAAAGCATATAATTTCACTTGGAAAAATCTTTTCCAAGGAAGATCTAGTATGTGATAAAATAATCACCACAATCTAAAGAAACCAATGTCAAATAATGTGGGGAACAGGAACCGGTTGTATGGTATCATTTTGGATTTTAAGATTATTCTCCACATATAGGCAAGATTGAAGAACAAAACACTAAGATCTCAACTTTAAAAACATAAAAACCAAGGAAACTATTATAGATCAGAACAGAAAAAAGTCCCATTTCATCTTTCTACTTGCTAAACTTAATTAAGTGTAATTTCAAACTAAAATTACCATTATAAAAACACAGAAAGCAATCACATAAGCCCATCCACATCTGCTCAGATATAAGTTTACGAAACTTTTTTTTTTTTTTTTCCAAAAGAATAATTTTATTGAAATGAGATTACTTCATGAAAAAAGTCACAAAGTACCCTTATGTATTACAAACGGAAAAAATATCTACATATGAATGGACTCTATGAAACATTGAACAGAATTACTATTTGTAAGACCCAATACAAAATACCACTCATAAAAAGAACTAATGAAGGATGCTAGCAATTGAGTTCACATGCACTCCACATCTTCAAAAGGGAGTGTGGAAAATGATAAGGAAAAAAAAAAAAAGAAGTGCACTTTACCTCCTTGTTGGCAGTTGGCTCAAGAGATCAATAAGAAATTCCATAAACCTCTCACAGTACAAAACACAAGCATCGTCAACTTGCTTCAAACCATAAGCATCAATTATTTTATTATCTTCATTAACATGTTCCTGGGAAAAAACCGTTGAATCCAATACCTGGTACAAATTGATAAACTTAAACATAAATGCCTTGTGCACCATAGTTATAGATCAAACAATAATTTCATAGTTTATTGTACGATAAAACCTCCAGAAATTCTTCAATAAGATTTCTCAAGAATTTCACTTCAAGCTTAGTTGACGGGTCAAAAAGCTCTCCTCGCTTTGTTGCCTCCTTAGCTTCTCTCCTTATCATTCTTTTCCATTTCTTGATCAATTCCTGAATAAGACAAAGCTCCATCTACAGAGAAGAGAAGCAGATATTTAATAAATTCCAACCACTATGGAAACAGATTAAGAAAAAGCATGCGTCATACCTGAAAACGACCATATGACAAACTGTGCCAGGATTGCAAACTTGCTAATCTCAACACAGTCTCACTGACAACCTCATCTCCCAAGCTCTGTTAAACAACGTATAAATCAACAGACAAACAACTAAACAAGAATTCATTTATGTGCAAGAATGAATTGTACAATATAAGTTTATAGACGCAAGCATATGTATACATGACCAAATGTATGACTGCGTTGAGCATGTAACAACGTCTGGACATACTTGAGTTTAGATAACTTTCAATTATTTCTTATCATAAGCGCAATAAACATTATGCAGCTCTACTTACGAAGAATCAAATACAGGTATATTTTAAGTGAGTGGCTGAAGTTTATTTCTTTCCACTGAGAATTTTGAAGTGCGAAAAACTAACCATCAGCAACTTAATCATTCTAACTTCATAAGACCATGAAATGTAAATTAAAAAAAATGGAAGCATTGATATAATAAGATATAAATAATATAGTAGTACATATGAAATAAATAGAGTATGACAGTGTTAATTAAGCAAATTAAAAGGTTTAGGAGATAATGCATATATGGACCACATAATAAGTTAGAGACATCCAACAAGTGATAGTTTCTAACATCTAAATATATTTGATCAAAGCATAAAGTAGGATGTTAGCATACCTGAAAGGCATTGATCATGAAAACCAAGTAATTTGTCTTCTCAGCAATGCTTAATTCTGTTCCCTACAGTTACATTTGACATATAAGAGATTCAGATACATCAACAGTGCATCAAGTTCATCAGATAATCAGATCATATGTTTAAAAGTAAACCTACCTTCATAGAAGTTCTTTTAAAAAGCAAAATTCATAACTGCCTTTTCTTTTGACAAGTAATAAATTATATCCAGAAAAAATCAACAAGTACATGGACTATAATAGCTGAGAACATAATAAAAGCGCCTTTGGAGATGTCATACATTAAATAAGACATTTACAAGTTTGTAAATTCTCAAAGAGTTAGACCATTTAATCAGAGGTTTCATTAGAAATCATTCTAGTTTATGACCATTACGCATTCAAAGAAAGTGAGCACATATTATGGGAGTGCACATACTAAATAATCCTTTTAAACCCGATA
Organism: Quercus suber; assembly: GCF_002906115.3. NCBI lineage: Eukaryota > Viridiplantae > Streptophyta > Magnoliopsida > Fagales > Fagaceae > Quercus > Quercus suber. The sequence continues at coordinate 248,525 of NW_027069499.1, forward strand.
CAGATAATGCAAAAACCAGTCTCATCATGATAGACGCAAAAACCCAACAAACATGCTGCAAAAATTCATAAGCAAACAAAACAACTACAAAAGTCCTTATAATGAAAGGACCAAAACACAACCATAGAAAGAAAAAGTAGACAAACCTCCTTCAGCCTAAGAACCCTCTCAAGGAATCCCTTAAAAATGTCTTTTTCGATCATAAAAGCATACCCAAGCTGCCACATTCTCCCAAAACAGCAAGTTTTCCACATAAAAAAACTGTGAGCTCAGAAGCTCATCATAACTATCCATCTCATTCAAAATCAATCCCCCATAACCACATTTACAAAACAGAACAACAAAAACCTCCTGCTTCTACAACTAAAGTGTCACAAAACTATTACACCAGATTAGGCTGAGTCTTTTATCTGCTTCTTTTAATAGAATAAAAAAGTGCACATTACAGTATTATACACACATGCTTATAGCTTCTTTTTTATTGGTAAATTACACATGCAAACAACATAGTTGTTATATGGTCCACAAGTATCTGTCATTTGCAGGAAGATTACAATTGCTTCAATCTGTGTTGCATGAAATTCAGGTATATTGGACCAGTATTTTTATTCTCCCTGCTAAAATTGTGAAAATCATTGCTCTAGGGCTTCTTGTGGAAGGGCACCAATAAGTGATGACTCATCTTTAGGGGCAAACGAGGCTTGGGATTTGGTGTGTGCCCCAAAAAGAGAGGGAAGATTAGCTTTAAAGAAAGTAGTTTAATGGAATAAGGAAAAAAATTCTAAAGCACATTTGAAATATTTTTGTTAAAGCAGGTTCCATATGAATTCAATGGGTTTTGAGTATCTGTTAAGGAATAGAAGATTTTGGGTTGTCATATTCCTTGTGATGCATCATGGGTGCTAGCTAAATCTGATGTTCTGGTTGAAATTGAAGTTAAAGTGCTCAAAGTGAGCTAGGGAAGAGGGATTCTGTTGCATGGCCTGTCTCCAAATCCAGTGTCGTCAATTGTGCAAATACGTGGGAAGCTATCAGGTCTAAACTTCCAGCTGTGGATTGGTGGAGTATGGTCTAGCACTCTTTTAGTATTCCAAGACACATTTATAAGATAGCTGACCTTAGAAATAGGCTTAGCACTTGCGATAGATTCTTGAGTTTGCGCTATCAAGGCAATTCTCTCTGTGCTTTCTGTGGGGGTTACATTTAGAGCAGGGATCACTTATTTATTGAGTGCAAGTTTATCATAAGAATATGGCATCATATTGAAGGCAATCCGGGTACAATATTTTTCAACAAGCTGTCAGTACTTCAAAGGAAAAAGGGTCTCAAATCAGTAACCCATATTTCTTCCTTACATTCCCTTGAAAATTCGCCTTCCTGGAAGATGAACTTACAAGTAATCTTCCTGTATTTCCTCATATGCAAGTATTTTGCTATTGTGCGTTCACTGAATGATGACGGTAATGCTCTTTTGTCATTCAAAAACTCCATAGAAAACTACATAGATGACCCCCTGAATAACTGGAATTCTACAGACATAAGCCCATGTTCATGGCATGGAGTTACATGCAGGGGAGACCGAGTTGTCTCTCTTTCTATTCCAAATAGAAAACTTGTGGGGTCTCTTCCCGCTGCTCTTGGAAACCTCACAGAGCTTCGCCATGTTAATCTTCGCAAAAATTTGAGGTTTAAAATGTAAGGTCCGTTCGTTATATAAGTTTAAGCATTTGTTTTCAGTTTTAACACTAGTCACTAATTCATGTTATGCACGAAAATTTGCCTATTTGTGAGGTATAATAAAATAATTTTATAAAATTCTAAATTGATTAAGAAACTACCTCATTACATGATTTGTTATTGTATGACTTTAATTTATGTTACAATTTAATGAAGAAGCTATGGCATACAAAAAATTTGTCAGACAATTTTAGATATTGCAAAAAATAACTCAAAAATTTAGATATTAAAATTTCTGAAAAATCAAAAAATATTAAAGAATCAAATGATTCACTACTTAGAAATCAAATGATCCTCCGCTGAATCCCCGACAGCGTTGTCATGCTCAGTAGCGCAGACTCCACCGGCTTCTCCGCCGCCAACTGCGTCGCCGACGACGTCGGATCCACCGGGTACTCCGCCACCCTGTGCCGCTTGAAAAGATATAACCCTTTGAGATTCAAGCTTGTGATACGAAAATTAATACCTTGCTTTCAAAATCCAGGGTGACTTCAGCCAACCAACTCAAACTTCCTTTGCAACCAGCACTTTTGGTAAGCATTCAAATTTCTTTCTTCGAGATTTCTACGAATGGTTTCCTACCGCTTATTTATTTATTCTTTGTAGTATTCGCTAAAAATCCTTTAATTTTCAAATAGAAGCATATATAAGTGCAATTCTGATGTTAAATTTTAAAAAATTGAAGCAGTTGTTCTAATAAGAGCTATGTGGGCTTGCAAGTCACGGAATGAATAAAATCCATACTGAACAGATCCTGAACAAAATAGGGGCTAGCTCATTTGTTTAAAAATAGAAAAACATTTCTGAACAAATCCTTTGTTTTTTAAAAGAATTTCTTCTTCAAGTTTACAAACCAATCTTGGCAAATTTTGGTTCTTGATAATGCTGAGTTATATTCCATCCGATACTTACAACACTGTTTAAAAAATTGTTGATTTTCATTGCATTTGAATGTAAATATCCATCATCCAAAGTGAATTCATCAATGCATTTCAGAAAATGAAATGGTGCATTTCTTTTTCTTATTTTACTAAAGTGAGGGTAGGGGTTGAAATATTGTATGATTTCTTATTTTCGACTTTAGGAATGAATTGTTTTATATTTCATATGCTTAGTTTATATTTCTTATATGCATTTTTTTTTTGTCCATGATTAAACCAAATTTGTATTCAATTAAAAAAAAAAAAAATTAATTTGTATCTGGAAGAGTTTGTTTCAGATCCAAGGGGGACAACAAAGTCCATCAAAACTCTTTTTTAGATTTTGTTGCTATATATTTGCCATCAAAACATTTGATTTAATCCACACAAAAAGAAAAAAAAAAAAGAAAAAAAAAAAAAGAAAAGAAAAAAAGACATTTGATAACTAGAAGATGACATTTGAAGCCTTTGAGATTTCAATAGTACCTCTACAGGGTTGGTGGTGTCTACCTGAACCATGTAATCAAAGGGGTCAGCATTCTTGATGGTTCTGCCTTTTCTGGTTTTGACAAACCATAATGAAAATTATTTGGACATTGTCAAGCCAAGCAATAGGAGCAGCAGCATCAACATCAACATCAAACGGCGCCGTTTACGACTTTGCTTACGATGCCAAGGACGTCGCACTTGGATTTGAAGGAAACCGATCATCGCATTGTGAATCGGGATATGTTGTGGGACTTTGATCACATTGCTCAGAGTACTCAGGTAATGTTTCGAATCTTTTTATATAAAAAAAGAAAAAATAATAATTTGATATTATTTGATTGGTTATTGTGTTGCTAAATCATAAGGAATATGCTAGACAGGCCTTGTTATTTTGGTTTGACTTTAGAAGACTTTGGGGCCTATTTAGTGAGCTAAAAAAAGCATTGTTTTTTTTTTGTTTTCATTTTCAGTTTTTAGTAGGTTTTACCACTAAAAAATTGGTTTGGTTTTAGTAATTATATTCAGTTTTCATTTTTAGTACTCTTAAAGTTGGAAAATTTTGTATATTTCATATGCCTAGTTATAAATCCAATTTTGATCACCAGATGCAACAATCTCACTATGATGGGCTTGCAAAGACTTTATTTGACATTTTGAAATTGCAGTGGACGTAAAGATGTGACGACATCTCCGAGCACAATGCTATTTTTGGTTTTTCACTTCCACTTTAGATGACTCAAAAGGCTCAGCACTCTTGATGTTGTTATTGTCCTCACTAGTAGAAGTTCACAATTCCCTTTTGTACATCAAGAATTTTATATTGTCCTATGTGGTGACAATGGTGCCTGAAATAGAGAAAGATCAAAGTCAGTCTACTAGCACAAAATTGCTTAAGCCTTGTTCCTTGAATGATCAAAGTTAGTCTTGAGGCTCTCCCAACAAGAAGGTGCTGTGTGGTTGCCAGCTTTATTCAATTAATTCATGTTTTTTGGTCTAAGATTCTGACTTCCATCCGGTGATTATTTTAAAAAATATTTGCAAACACTTTCACAGGTTTCAAACACAAAATGTGGAACATATTTGCGGCTTCTAACAACAGTATACCAGGCAATTACTTCACAAGATCCAATTTACTGGCCTGGTTTGATATGGCTTCTTCCAAAAATATCCCTTAATTTTATTTTTTTCTCTTGTGGTACTCTCCAATGCTATAATGTATTCAGCTTGTAAGCGTTATGGATTCTATATTGTGCTTGTCCATGATGATTGGCAGTTGTCTTGTTAGTTAGCTTCATGGGCTTCTTTTAGTTTTTGATAAAGCATAGGAGTGCCAAATGTTTCTTTTGGAATTAATACTTAAGCGGTTTGAAGGCACAGCTATAGAGAAGAGCCAATTTGCTTTGAGCTCATAATGAGATCAAAGTACTTTATTTTACACAAATAGATAGGACAATGCTGTATGAGTAATCCAGCTCATGTTGCAAGTTAGAGGTCTCTCTTCTTTAGTATAAGAATGTTAGGCAGTCTTTTTGAAGAATTTCAAATCTCGTTATAAGAATTCCAAACTATTTTTTCCCCGTCTTTGGATTTAGCCAAAGCTACTCATCTTTTTTATTTGAAACTTTTTTTTTTGCCAATGCGTGATCGTGTCCGTCATTAAACAACACTTGTCACAATGGGAAAAGAGAAAAGGTTAACCTTTTATTGGGCATTCAAGCAGTTTCCATAATGGACCATGAGTTCACCAAGCAGTTTCCATAATTGATCCAACTAGAAGCTCACCAAAAGCCCATAGTCTATCACCCATTCTTACACTCAGCACAAGTTCTGGAACAATTCAGCCTATCACTATTTAATGATGATGTATTAATTTTTTTGGGGTGTGAAAAGGTATTAATTCTTGGAGGCTAAAATATAAAAGCTATAACAATTCAAAAAAACTAATATACAAATGGGCTCATAGTCACGACCCAATAAAGAAAAACAAGAATGGAAAAGAAGTTCGTTCTATTCTGAAAAAATTATTACAATTGCTTTAGCTTCAATGGCAACAAATTGCCTTTGTAATGCTTACCTTGAAGAGGTTTAAGGATTTTTACAAAGCTAAGCATTCATTGCACCAAATAGAATTGGACGTGGAGTTGTACAAAACAAAGAGGGTACCACATGATTTATCACCGACACTGAGATGTTATTGTGTGTTATCTAATAGAATTGTCCTGTTCAGTTGGAGACTTCTAACTTCTACACTATCCTACACTTATTTTATTTTAAAAAGTTTACATTATTTAAATCAAATGAATATGTAATATCCAAATAAAAGATACTTAAATCATTGAGATTAATTCCCGGTCATATATAATCATAGATTTGGGATTTGTAGAAAGAAAATGTTGTGTTGATCTGGGCAAAACACGTGGGCTTTATACTACGTAAACGCTGAAAAATAAAGCTCAAAGTTTTTCTTAGAATTTTCTTTAGTATGGGTCTAATCTCTTTAGAAAGACTGATGGGTTTTATTGCAACCCAAAGGTACCTTGATCCAAAAGAGTGAATGATGGTAGTGAGATTGGCTACATACCTTGATAGCTAGAAGGCTAGAACCACAAGCTTTTACCTTTTGGATAGGTTAGAGTTAGACATAAACAAGTGTTGGTTCCACAACTTTGACCCAAACCAATTCATTGAAAAACTAACAATCACACAGCCTGATTCGTATTAAAACCACACAACCCAGTTGATAACCTTTCTTTCCCGATCCGATTTGACCCATATGAGGAAAAGGAAGAGAAGTGATGAGAAGTGTTTCAACTTTCGAAGCTCATAAGCCATCCCAAGTATTTCTGAACTTTCCAAAAGTTTCAGGCCCATAGTATGAACAGTCCAGAACACATAAGCCAGTCACTACGACGGGCTTGAAAAAACTCTTGTCAAATTCTGGAATTGGTAGTGGACCTGTTAAACTTTTACTCTTGCCTGATCCTTATTCTAAAAAATAATAATAATAACACAGCTTGTATATGGAGAGGGACTTGCTTAGGCTATCTCTGTTTCAGAGTTGGAAATGGATGATGAATGGGCAGATGTATAGTCCTCTCCGGAAGACATGTTGCTGCTTCTGGTTCTTTCTTCTCTTCTAAACTTCAGGGAGCTCAATAGGTCCAGCACATGACTGTTCTTGGTGTCGTCAAGTTCACCCGGTGCGGCTGTCAAACTCCCATTCAAACTAACAATAATTTCAAATTGTCCTATGGCGAGACAATGGTGAGAGGCGCTTTTTCCATGACAGATCCAGGCCAGTCTTGAGGAACCTCTCATCTGTCTCATGAGTCATGTCATTACCAGAAATTACTAATATGCTTTTTAAATCCAGAGATGCTCTGTAGTTTTTAGTTTTGCTATTAACAAATATGCCTGTAAATTTCTTCTGGTTAGTTCAAATTGTCATCCTCTAATTTTCTTATAGAAGCATGCAAAGTGCACATTTTGTTGTCAAATTCTCCAGGCCAAAGATGCAGTTCTAAAGAAAACCATGTGGGCTTGAAGTCATGGTACGCATAAAATCCATTTTGAATGGGTCATGCAACTAAATGGGGGTTTAGTTGTTCTGCTACAAGCCTACAAACTATTGCTCTGAGTCGTCATTATTTTAAATATAGGGAAGCATTTCTGATCACATTTTTTTATTCCAGAAAACTTCTTTGGATTCACTACCCACTTCTAGCATGTATTGGTGCTTTATAGTGCCAAGTTATATCCCACTGAATCTAGATTTTTCTTGTTGATTTTCATAATATTTGAAAGTAAAATCCATCATTCAAAGTGAATTTAAACCAAGCAGAAGATTAAGTATTTCAGAAAACGAAAGTATGGAGCATTATAGTTTTTCTATCTTATTTAGGCGGGGGTGGGGGATGCGAGTTGTGAGTTAAGAAGGGTGGGGTTTAGATCAATACCTCAATGTCTTAGACTTTTAATGCTTTGGTCCTACTTTTGCATGTATTTCCATATTCAGATTGCATTCTGTTTCGTCTAAATGCTATGGCTATATTGAACCTCAAGGCTCAATGTCAATCTCAAGGGCAAGGCTCTCTCATGTTCGTACCTGAAGTTACTAATATGCTTTCTCTATCCAGAAGGTGCATTGTGGTTGTCACTTTGTTCAATTCATTTATGTTTCTTGGTCTAAGATTTGGAAATGATATATATTTTTTCCAATTTACCGGCCTGATTTAGGAGCTGAGATGGTTGCTACAAGCCAATTGAAACTCCTGCATTCAAAGCTTTCAAAGAGTGTTAAATCAAATGAGTTGCAAAGATTTTGGAATTAGTGGTGGACGTGAGGATGTGAAGTCATCCCCAGAGCTCAAAAGATTTAGTACATGACTGCTCTTACTATCCTTACCAGTTGGGGTTGTCAAACACCCTTAATTACCACCAAGAAATTAATTTCTTCATGAATGTTCTTATCAATTTCTTCCCCTTAGAAATTCTCTTATTCCCGTGGGTTCATAATACCCAAATAGCCAAATCCCCAGAGGAAAAACCAGATTCCAAGGCAAAGGGAAACCATGAAAAAACATTGTATGGTTTTGATATGATTTTGACCCAAGAAGAAGTTGCTAGGAAGTATACCATAGACAAATAGAAACATTCCTTACAAAATAGTTTTTCATCGGTCAAACTTAATTCAAGCAATGTCCTCAATGGACCAACTAAAAAAAGCTAACCAAAGCCCATTGGGTATCACTCATTCTTACATTCTGGCCCAAGGCCTTGAATAGTTCAGCCTATTAATATTTAAAAAACCCATCATTCTACTTGTTTATTGATTATGATCCTTTCAATAAAAAAAAGAAAGAAAAAGATTTGTTCAATTAATATGATCTTTCTACTCTATAGGAATCACCGCAGCACAGTAGCCACTAGCCATATACGTCAAAAAGTGAAATAATCAACAAGTGTGCTTCCTGGAAGTTTCGTTAAAAAAAAATGATTTGTTCAATTTATATGATCCTTCTACTCTTGCTTCGAAGAAAATGTTGTGTCTGAGGCCAAAATGGGTAACTAAGCATAATTTTCCAACTATATAGTTAGTAGTTCTAGTTTCCAAACTATATTATTTACTAGCATCTCGAGTCTTTGAGACTCGATTTTGCCCTATAAATCGAGTCTCAAATACTCGATTTCCATGGTCTAATCACGTTTGATGTGACATTTTTTACACATGGTGACCACCTGGAAATCGAGTCTCTAAGACTCGATTTATAAACCAAAAAAAATTTAAAAAAAAATTGAAGTTTCATGTACCAGCCAAAATACCCCAAAACAAATTTCAGAAATCCCAAAAACACAACAATCCCACACAACAATCCCAATCTTAGAGACTCAGATCAGAGGGAGAGAGAGAGCTCACCTAGGTCGCGCGGCCTGGGTTCTCCTCTGGGTTCTTCTCTGATGTTTTAGGTTCTTCTCTAATGAGTTCTTGGTGTGGCATGGGTTCTTCTCTGATGAGTTCTTCTCTGATGGGTAGCACACGACCTGGGTTTTTTTTTTTTTTTTTTTTTCTCCTCTGGGTTCTTTTGGGTTCTTCTCTGATGTTCTAGTTTTTACAAGGGTTATAAATCGAGTCTTAGAGACTCGATTTTTATGCGGTGGCCAGGTGGAAAAAATGCCACATCAAACGTGATTAGACCATAGAAATCGAGTCTTTGAGACTTGATTTATAGGCCAAAATCGAGTCTCAAAGACTTGAGATGCTAGTAAATAATATAGTTTGGAAACTAGAACTACTAACTATATAGTTGGGAAATTATGCTTAGTTACCCATTTTGGCCTGTGTCTGAAGACGAAGAAGCTATGAACTACAAAGCTGATGCTTTTATAAAGGCGTTCTATGAAGAACTTAGAATGGAGTCCAATAAATCTATATTCATCTCTCGCATAATTGTGGATCTTATTAATTAAACTTATGTTGGGATTTACAATCTGTGTGAGAAGGGAAATATTTGTTTATAGTGTTCTAGAGTATTCAATAATTTTCTTTTAAAACAAGCCCAACAAATGTCTGAATTGAATATGGCGTGCCTATAAATCTTTTTGTTTTTGTATATTCTACGAATCTCTTTTATGAGCCCAACAAATGGTGAATTATTTTTTTGTCTGAATTGAATATGGTGTGAGTTCTACAAAAAACTTTGTATGAGCCTAACAAAAAACAACAAAGAAAGTTGAAACCTAGGTACAGTATCTCACGTATGGTTACGTTCCTCAATTAAATCATTCCACTTGCCAATTTATCCATGTCATCCCAAACACATCAGGTTCATCTTAACGGCAATAGAGTTTAAATTTATATTCAAACCAAACTTATGGCCACCAAAACGTAGCAAGGCCATAACCAACCCACGAACAATGAAACCCGCCTCCACTTCCACCTCCACCGCCACTAGTGAAGCTAGAGGGGCTAGGGGTGGCCCCTAGCTTTTTGAAAATTTTCATTTACAGCATCTTCCTTAATTTCAATCACAATATACTTGCTATGCGCCCCCACTCCTCCCCCCCCCCCCCCCCCCCCCCCCCCCCCCCCCCCCCCCCCCCCCCCCCCCCCCCCCCCCCCCCCCCCCCCCCCCCCCCCCCCCCCCCCCCCCCCCCCCCCCCCCCCCCCCCCCCCCCCCCCCCCCCCCCCCCCCCCCCCCCCC
>NW_027069499.1:258832-272546 GCF_002906115.3 Quercus suber
AGCATTCACATCAGTCCGTGTATTTTACACGCCATTTTTACACTAAAAACCTACTTTTTCTATTTTACACATCCTCTTTTACAAATTACCCACATCAATTCATCTATTTTATCACCACTTTTATTTAAATAATCAATTTTCTCCATTTTTTAATTATTTCCTCAACTACCTTCTATAAGGCGCGCTCTCTCTCACTCTCAGCTCATTTTTTCTCAGCCATCATTTTTTCTGATCTCTCTCTCTCTCTCTCTCTCTCTCTCTCTCTCTCTCAACTCATTTTTTCTCAGCCATCATTTTTTCTTCTCTCTCTCTCTCTCTCTCTCTCTCTCTCTCTCTCAGCCCATCTCCCTACCCATAACCCATCTCAATACCCACGAGCTCCGCTGCGCAGCTCTGATCCGAGCTCCGCTGCGCAGCTCCGATCCGAGCTCCGCTGCGCAGCTCCGATCCGTAGCTCCGATCCAAGCTCCCACAAGCTCCGCGGCGCAGCTCCGATCCGCAGCTCCGCAGCTCCGATCCAAGCTCCCACGAGCTCCGCTGCGCAGCTCCGATCCAAGCTCCGCTGCGCAGCTCCGATCCGATCCGCAGCTCCGATCCAAGCTCCCACGAGCTCCGATCCAAAGCTCCGCTCCGCAGCTCCGATCCGAGCTCCACGAGCTCCGATCCGCAACTCCGCACCACCACTCCGCTCCGCAGCTCCGATCCAAGCTCCCATGAGCGCCGATCCAAGCACGCCGATCGGTTTGGATTTTGTCTGTGGGTTATTTTGTAGTGTCTGTGGGTTATTTTGTTGTTGGTTTTGTGGTGGTTGATTTTTTATTTTGTCTGTGGAAGTGTGTATCGGAGGAAGAAGATGATGAGAGGTTGGTTGAGCAGATGGAGAAGAGAGAGAAAAAAAGAGCGAAATTAAAATATTAAAATAATCTATACATGAGCTACAGTAACCGTGTATATATACACGGTTACTGTAGCTCATGGAAATTTTTAGATGAATTTACACAGTTTTACACAATCTGATGTGGGAGGATTTTTGGCCAAAATGTGTAAAATGAGGAAAATTTTGTATTATACATGATTATCCATATGCTGATGTGAATGCTCTAAGGCTACTATGTGTACACCTGCCCCATTAATTGTGCCGCCTACTCTTGCCGCCATTCTCTCGCCATGAGTTTGTGACGAGTTTGTGACGTTGTCCACTTGGCTCCAAGCTCATGATCCAGATCAAGCCGGCCACCACTAGTCCATTCTCTCCCTCTCACTATTACTGTGACTTTGTACTTGATAAAGTTGATATTTGTGTGCTGATAAAGAATTTTTCTATATTTTGTTAGTGCTGATTGAATACCCGGTGAGGGAGCCACTGTGCTCGGACCAGAGAGGCTCTACTGGTTGATACTTGAACCAATCAAATTACTCTAGCATCCTTATTTTTTGGGTGGTGGGTCTTTTGGATGGATGTATGAATGGCTGTACTTTGCTTCTACTGTTATGTGTCTGTAAGAAGAATTAATCATCCGTAATGTGTGTTAACAGTGACTCATAAATTGTAATAAATTACCAAAAATCAAACAATTTTTTTTTCTTTTTCCTTCTATTTCGGCAATAGCATTGCCACAAACCAATTGCAACAATTTTCTTTTCTCCTTCTATTTCGGCAATGCCATTGCCACAAATTCATTCCCACAATTTTTTCCCCTCTATTTTGGCAATGTCATTACCACAAATCAATTGACACTTTTTTTTTTTAAATTTTTTTTGAGAAATGATATGTGCACACCATTTTTACAACATTTTTACAACAAATCCTAAATAGCAAGTTGTTACTGGTTGTTATTGTTGGATTAAAAAAGTAATCTCAGTGTTAAATTCAAATTTGAACTAATAACAACTAATCAACTGTGATTGGTTGTGAAAATATTGTAAAAATATTGTGGACGTAACACTTTTTTTTTAATTTCTCCCCAGATTTTAACAACCACTTTTTTTTTTCCTCCCATTCTCGGCAACTTGGTTGCCACAATTAGTAAATCATTCGGGCACTCCCACTAGGGCACTTCACGGGCAGAGCTTGGGCAGTGGAATGAATTTCAGTACTATCATTACCGAAATTCATTTTTTCTCTCTCCTCAACTTTCTTCTCTCTCATACTTTTTCTTACAATTTTGGCAACGGTGTTGCCGAAATTCAGCCTCTCTCCTCATTTCGCTAGATAACTTTGAACAGTGCCTATAATAATAATAAACTCTGTTTTTTGCAATATTTAGCCAAAAATCTCCAATATTTTTAGCAAAAACTAATTATGTTGCTCCCAAATGGACACCTAGATCATGTCAAGCTAATGCCAAAAAGAATAAGTTATGGCTACATATACTGAACAAGCTATTCATCATTAAATAATTCATCAAAAGATGAATCATAAGTGGGAAAAGTAACTTCTTGGGTTTTACGGGTCAACATTGGACATACAAGATTACTAGCCCCAAGTTCCCTTGTAATGCGAGATCTTAATCATATATAATTAAGTAATAGGACAAAAGAAATATATATATATATTTTTTTTAAATCTACAACTTCAAGAAAGAGTTTATGTTTAATATATGTTAATCTTATCTTCTAATTTTTCCTTAAAAAAAAAAAAAATCTTATCTTCTAATTGCCAGAGAAAAGAAAAATGTGCCACCCACCCACCTTTTTGTTCTTATTCTACAGCTTAATTTAGAACTACGATTCTCCCCACTTGAATAATTAAATTATTAAACAACAGAAATTAATTTATTAAATTATTAGTATGTTATTAGTATGTAGGTGCCACAATATGTCGCTTCCTATTTTGATAGGTAAACTTCAAGCAGATAAAATAAAAATTCTCAAACTCGAAGTGCCAATTTGTGGTGTGTGTCTTTATGTAGATTGGTTATAATTTTATTGGCTCTTGTGTCTATGTACTTGTTTTTCCAATAAAAAATAAAAATAAATTGTTTATTTTTTAAAATGAGACAAATATAAAACTTTAAAAAAGTGTGAGCTAACATGTGCCACCATGTATAACAAAAATAAGGTCATGACAATTTTATTTTTTTGAGAATGTCACCACTACAAACTATTTTACAATATTTTTACAAACTATTAATGTGATAAATTTTTATTAATTCTAATTCACCACTAATTTTTTTTGTATTTACCAATAATTACCCATCACATCAATCATTTATAAAAAAAGTTTATAAAATAGTTTTCATTTATCTTTTATATATATATAATTACATGGCAACCTCATCATGTGAGTTATCAACCCCCAACACTCCATATTTCTCAAATTTCCATACTAAAAAACTTTGCCTCCACAGCACCACTTCCTTTAACGCCATAGTCACTATGAACCTATGACAAAATATAAGCACTTTTAAATGTTTCACTTTATACTTTAGCAATTACAGTATATCATATGTTTGATTTTTTTTTTTTTTTTTTTTTTTTGCATTTTAAACTTATTTTATTTTTTGCAGAACAACAAAAGAATAGATGACAAAACTAATTACTCATGAAATTAGAATTAGTACTCATATTTGTTAGGACATATGTGATTCACTTGTTAGGAACATATGTCACTATTTTATGTAATTGGCTAATCCTTTAACAAAACGCACTTTACTTGTATTTGGGTAGATTTATGATGTGTTTAATACTTCAAGAAACCTTGTTTCAAGTTCAAGTGTTAAAATCATGCAAGTCTATCCAAAAATCAAGTGAGAATGTGCTGAATTTTAAAGCTCGATAGTTGCTCGACACCTCTTAACAGCTAAGCTATCTATCGAGATTTTCAACTTTTTCTTATCGCAATCTCGATAGCTTCTCGACAGATGGTCGATCGATCGAGAAAAGTTTTGTCCCCTCAATAGCTCACAATAGATAGGCTCGACACCTCCTTGATCAATCGAGAATTACTGAGCCTTATGAAATTCAGATTTCCAAATTTGATTTTCGGCTCGTGCTTATTTGTGTAGGGTTTCTTTTCTCACAACCCTAGACCTATATAAGGCTTATTTTAGAGGCCGTAACATAAGAAAATACAAGGAGAACATATGTAAAAGGTGACTAATGCCTTATTCTTTCTAAAAAAAGCTACTGCGTCTTTGCACCTTAGGATTTTGTAACCAAGTGTTTCTTAATCTTTATTGTTGATGAAGTGAAGAACTTTGCAGCCAACATCTTCTTCAAGTTGGTATGTTAGTCACATACTGGGAATCGTGCGTGCATCAAAATGGTGGCGTTCATATATTGAAAAGTTTAGAGGTTCTAAAGCAGTAAAAGGTTTCTACTATAAGTTCATCTATGGGGATTGTAGAGTCTAAGGACAAAGGTTTTGTACTAGATCTGAAACTTCTCTTTACTATAGTGGATTGCTTCTCGGGAAGGTTTCCCCTTAGGTTTTTTTATTGTGAAACTAGTTTGTTTCATTGGTTTTCTTGAGTCATTATATCTTGTCTTATTTATTTTTTCGCTGCATGATTTTGACATGATATTAATGTTTGTTTGTTTTAACTAAGTTANAAAAAAGCTACTGCGTCTTTGCACCTTAGGATTTTGTAACCAAGTGTTTCTTAATCTTTATTGTTGATGAAGTGAAGAACTTTGCAGCCAACATCTTCTTCAAGTTGGTATGTTAGTCACATACTGGGAATCGTGCGTGCATCAAAATGGTGGCGTTCATATATTGAAAAGTTTAGAGGTTCTAAAGCAGTAAAAGGTTTCTACTATAAGTTCATCTATGGGGATTGTAGAGTCTAAGGACAAAGGTTTTGTACTAGATCTGAAACTTCTCTTTACTATAGTGGATTGCTTCTCGGGAAGGTTTCCCCTTAGGTTTTTTTATTGTGAAACTAGTTTGTTTCATTGGTTTTCTTGAGTCATTATATCTTGTCTTATTTATTTTTTCGCTGCATGATTTTGACATGATATTAATGTTTGTTTGTTTTAACAAGTTTTATTCATAATAAATCTAATTAACAACTTGGATTTAAAATTTGTTAATTTTATCAACCGGGGTCTAAATTTCCCAACAGTATTTTAATTTTTATAAATTTTATAATGAATTTGTAACGTCCATGCTATATAATTTCTTTTATCGATTCTTAGAATAAGAACAATGATGCAGGTTAGCTCACACTTGCTTATAGTGTTTTGTTTTTGTTTTTTTTTTTTTTTTGAGAAACACTTGCTTATAGTTTTAGACATGTTGATTTGGTTTATTTGTTTCTTTTGTATTTTAAATTAACTTATAGTAAAATAGTAAAAAGTTGAAAGTTAAATTTTTTTATTTATTCAATAGTTGAGATAAAAAATTATTTTTGAAACTTTAATATAATCATTGTAATGTGAGTTCTTATATATAATTAACATCAGATAACCAAAATCGTAAATTTTTCTAGAAGACACTCTGGGCTCTTAAAGTTCCTAATAAAGTCAAATCAATCACATGGTGAGCATGTAGAAACATCATCCCAACAAAGGTAACTTGTGTAGGTGTAAGGTGATTGATAGTTCCACATGTGAGACTTGCAGATTGGAATCAGAGTAGTGGACATGTTTTCTGGGGTTGTGAGAAAGCATAGGAAATCTAGATACTATCAGGTATTCCTTTTGATGCACATGGGGTCAATTTCCCTAAATTTGAGGACCTAATTTGGCATTTGAAGTTTGAACAAAGAGTAGGGAATGATCTGTTGGAACTTGTCATTATGGTGTCCTGGGCCATTTGGTTCAACCGTAATGAAGTGCGAAAAGGGAAAGCTAGACAAACAGGTCTAGCTATTTTGCAAAAGGCACGACACATGCTGGACGAATTCCAAACAGCCAATCTGAAGTTGTCCAAGGCCAAAGATATGGAAGAAGTCCGATGGGAGGCTCCAACTATGCCATGGTACAAGGTTAATAGTGATGCAACAATTTTTGCAAACAAAAACTCAATTGGAGTTGGAGTTATTATTCGGGATCATGATGGGTGTGTTGAAGTAGCAATTAGTAAATCCCTTCCATTACCATTGGGGCCGCTGGAGGTTGAAGCTAAGGCATTGGAGAAGAGCTTACTGTTTGCTTGGGATGTGGGGGTTGAAGATGACCTATTTGAATGCGACTCCAAGGTTGTTTGTGATGTCGTGACTGGATGCAATGATCCACCTTCAGTGATAGGCAACATAACTGAAGGAATTCGACACAAATTGCAAGACTTTCGACGGGCACAAGTTTCACATGTTCGTTGACAGGATAATCGCTCTGCACATTTATTAGCGCAATATACTAGGCATATTGTTGATTATGTAACTTGGATAGAAAAAACACCTTTTATGGTTGAGTCTGCTATGGTT
Organism: Quercus suber; assembly: GCF_002906115.3. Lineage (NCBI taxonomy): Eukaryota > Viridiplantae > Streptophyta > Magnoliopsida > Fagales > Fagaceae > Quercus > Quercus suber. Next base: position 265,201 of record NW_027069499.1, read on the forward strand.
CATGATAAAACGATGTTATATTCATTTTAATAAAAGTTACCAATTTCTTATCAAAAAAAAAAACCAGCCCCACGTTACCCTTGTAATGCAAGTTCTTATATATGATTAACTATTTGCTAACCCATGCAATGCACGGGCTAGTTGTGAAAATTATATTTATAGATAATTGATGGTTAATAAGTATGAATAAATAAAAAAATGAAATTGGAATATTTGTAAAAAAAATAGCTTACTTAATTTAGTTAGAATTTTTTTACATAACGTCAATCCTAATTTGTTCAAAATTTATTTAGTTTTGGATCCCTTTATTAAATTCTAAATAGTTCTAATTAACGTAGTTGAAGACTATATGTAACTCTTTTCTTTTTCTTTTTCTTTTTTTTTTTTTTTTTTGATACCATAGAAAACAGTTACAAGACACAAGTTATATAACATAAGATTTGGAGAGATCCAATCGTAATTGGGTCGAATAATGAACAGCTAGAGAATTGAAGCTACTTCTAACACATTACACTTGATAGTTTTTGGTACAAAAATGGTGTGAAAAGTTAAACCTTATTAAGTTAGAAAATGCAAGTCTGTCATCAAAGGTTGTTCCTGCAATCTCGGTTAACTTCTTCCATTGCAAACCTGTTCAGTCCTTTTGCAACCACTCACACACACACACACACACACACGTATATGTATATTTATTTATTTATTTATTCAATGAGATCTAGCTCAATTTGCACCTCCCTTTATAAGTACTAGGTGGAGGATGATGTTGTGGGTTCAAGACCCATCAGCTGCAGGTGTAACTTTCCAATGTGTGTGTGTGTTGGTTTGTAAATACATTTTCTTCCTTTCTCTTAGGCTTTCTCAATATGAGTTTAAATGGGTACATTCCTTTTCTGATGGTATTTATTTAAATCCTTCTAATTCCTCATTATAGACCTGGGATATTGTCATTATCATCTCCTTTTATGCTTTCCTATTCTTGTTCGTTATATTTATCAAAATTTTTCCTTAACTCCACGTTTCATTGGGATCCTTAGCCATCCCCTATATTTGGCTTGATGGCATTCATCAATAGATTGGTGAGGATGTGATGTGTCTACACAATCTATCTTCTTCTGTTCTGCTTCCTCCAGAACTATCTCTTTATTGCGATGCAGTATCACCTCCATTTTTTAGTAATTATTGCCGAAAGGCCTAGGGCATTGGACTAAGTAATGACCTAAACATACACATGAAAGGCATTGGATTTCTTCATTACCTTTGAGGTAGAATCCTGCTTCATTGAGTATCATATGAATCAGCAAAGTTTTCAAATTTTTAACTGTAATTAGGTTTTTTCCGTTTATCTTTACTAGTTTAAACAATTTCAAACGTTGGACTATATTTTTGAATGGATCGTATGAAGACCAGATGTTTCTAAGATGGGATCGTACTGGTGTTGCCAAAGTAAATAAATAATAAAGCAACTGAATTAGAAAGGAAATATGTGTGAAGTGATCTCCAAGGATGGTGAAGTACTAGGAAATGGCCTTTATTATAAGAAGTGGTATAAAAGGTCTCTATAGTTTTTTTCATTTTGTGCATCAACCTTCTGGCTGGTAGGTTTGTTAACTTTCTATCCAACAAATGTTGTTCCCTTTGAAAAAGTGTACATTGTAACGGCATTGTAATTGAGTCATATTGACTGATTTGACTTCAATCTTAAATGCTGTCCTTATTTGTTATACTATAATGTGGGAATAAAAGAGGAACAGTTGTAGCTCAGGGGATCATTTGGGGGAGTAGGAAAAACTTTCCAACTGATATTTTGAAATGGACAGTTTTTGGAATAGAGAAAATTGAAGGGTGGAGGACAATGTTTTTTGGCTAAGGAAGTCTATGGCTGTAAATCACTCTTATTTCCTCAAAGCTATATCACTGCCCTCTGGCATTTAATTATAAATTTGACCTTTCGGACTGATGACCATTCTGGTGTTCAATTTAAGGTGGGTAAGAATCTTTTGTGATGGTCTGCAATCTGCATTAGCCACAGGCCACAGCATCACTTTGTTCCAAATATCAATGAGGTTTATGTCCATTGATAAGTAAATCCGAAGACTTGTGATCCTGGAGGGATAAAAAGATTACAAATCTATAAATATATTTCCGAAATGCACACACATAAATAAATAATTATTTATTCCCTTTTTTGAGAGGAGGAGCCTTAATTCATATTAAACGTGATTGATCTTTGGGTTTTATATCCTCAAAGTTATATTACTACTCTTTGGGTTTCAAATTATATAGGAAAACACTTGGGAGTGATATGGTCATTTTGGAGTTCAATTCAAGGTGCGGTAAGAGTGCTGGTTTATGATAGTCTGCATTAACCACAGCATCACGTTGTACCAGATATCCTTGAGGTTTATGTCCATTGACGAGTAATCCGAAGTCCTGTGATTCCTTAGGGGTATAAAGATTGTAGATCTATAGAAACTTATTTCCGAAATGTTTAGGCTTATTATTTATTTATTTATTTTGGAGAAGACCTTGATTCATATTAAATAAGCGTGAGTGATTTATGGGTGTACCTATGCTAATTGTTTTGTCAAACAATTGAAGACCTTTTTCCATAGTTTGTTGTATTTTATGGTTCCTTAGCACATTGCCTGTGCTTTGGTTTTTTATTGTACCTTTTCATCCTTTTTTGGAATGAAGCATTATTTACTTGGCAGTGCGAAAAAAAAAAAAAAAAAAAGAACCAAGAACAACAACAGAAGACCTTATCACCACAATTTTTAATACTCACAACATGTCAAACCCAAGACCTTGACTATTAAAGGTGCAGAAATACGCTACCCTAATGATGCCACTGGTTATACGCTGTTAATTTTAGTTGTAATGCTTTTGATCCACTTGAGCTGATGCCAAGCTTTCTATTGGTGTCTATAGTTCCTCAGCATCTATTCATAATTTGGTGCTCTCTGCTTAGATGTTGGATTGCTCTCGTCATTTTTAGCTTGTTTTGTATTTTGCTTGTATTTGATTGTTTTACTCGGTATTATGTAATTTGCTTGTATTTGATTGTTCTGCTTGGTATTGTGTAATTTGCTTGTATTTGATTGTTCTACTCGGTATCTCTTTGTTGAAGCTCAGACTGAATGGGTCATCAGACCATACATGAACACAACCAAGAAAAGGAAATTTCTTGGGGATTTATGCCACCTTAGAGAAAATATTACGCTTTGTTTTGTAGCGATTTTGTCCCCAGATATGCTTAAGCTAGTTGCTTGTTATCAATCATACACTGTCAGGTATATTTATAGAACTGTGAAACATCATAAATTTGATGATGGAACCTTTTTAGTTTCAATTGAGGGATTTGAGCAAGTGGCAATTATTTTTTTCTTCATATATGTAATTGTGATTTGTGAGACTGATATTATCTCCATGGAGAAAGTGGCGGCTTAGCATAATTAATATGCAATTTAAATTGTGTCATTTGGATATTATTTATGACAAAATTTGGCTACAAACTTGGTTTTAGCCTAAGGCTACAACTTCCATTTTAAAAAAGAATAACATGATTACGTATTTTGAAAATCTAATTATTATAATTTATATTTTTTATATTTTTAATACGCATGTCAAATTTTGTACCAATTAAATGTTATTTACTATTCGATTCACAAACTTACTTTTTATGTATAATTTTATAATACAAAAATTGGAAATTTAAACCTTGATTAATGACATAATTATTGGTTTTTAATCTTCTGAAAATGTTGTAAGTATGAAGAATATTTGAATAAAATGTAATTTAATAGTAAATTTGTCAAAATTCACACTTAATAGCTTTAGACTATAGCAAAGTTTGTTGCCAAAGTTTATCCTATTATTTATTATTCAATCTATAAACTTATTATTTGTGCAGAATTTTATACTACAAAGCTTGAAGTTTAAATATTTAATTGAAGACGTAACTATTGATGTTTGATCTTTTGAAAGATATATACAAAAAAAATGTAATTCATGGTAGATTTGTCAAAATTTATATTCAATAAAAAGATATTGGGTGCAGTTATAGTCATTGGCTAATTAAGTTTGTAGCTAAATTTTGTCATTTTTCTAATTAGTCAATTGATTTGTTTAAATAATACACATGAATAGCTTTAAATGGACAAAATTCTAATAACTACAATTCTTACTAAAATATTAACGTGATTATGTATTACAAAAATCAAACTATTAGATTGCATATTATTTATATTTTTAACATACGTGTTAATTTTTTTTCCAATCAAATATTATTTACTATTCAATTTATGAATTTATTTTTTATGCATACTTTTAAGCTATAAAAACTTAAAATTTAGACATTTAATTAATGACATAGTTATTAGTTTTTAATTTTCTGAAAATAAATAAGTACAAAAAATATAATAAGAAATTATGGATTAGTTGAAAGGACAACGACTCTAAAATAGCAAAAGCATTCCCTCTCATTAAGTTTCTTTTTCTTCTACATTAAACGTAAGGCCCCCTCTCATAAAAAGGGGGAAAAAGATATTACTTGGACTAAAAAAAATTATTGTGGCTAAGCATATTACTGTTGCTAGTCAGCAAAATAATTACGGCCGACAAAGTTGATCATAAATCTAATTAACTTTTTCAAAAGTAAACACTCAAAGGGAGAAAGGAAAATGCATTACAGCTGGTTAAAGGTAAGTCTTTTGTATTTTCTTGTCCTCATTTATTTATTAATTTTTACTGTTGCTAGTCAGCAATATATTTCTAATAATGTTGTTGTTATTTTATAGAAATACGTGTAGGTGAAAAAGTATATGAAAATATATATAATATTGTTTAAATACTAAAATTTTTAAATCTATTGTTTAAACAACAGTACCGTATACTCCTATAAATCACTAGCCAATGTAAGTTAAAAGATATTGTTGATGGGTACTTTTAAGTCCATTGTTGATTTCTTATTTTTTTTTAAAAAAAATTGATGACTTTTATGGAAAATAAAAATAACTAATATTAAAATATTAATTACTTTTTTCTTTGTCTTTAAAAACTTTTTTAAAATAAATTGTTAACAACTACACTTTTTTTTAAAGAGTTTTAACTTAGAACATCTGCTATGATAAAAAGCTTTTCTAAAATAGTTTGTAACAATTGCACCTTTTTTTTAAGACAGTTTTCTAAAATGGTTCATTAACAATTGCACTTTTTTTTTCTAAGAGTTTCAAATTATGGCATCAGCTTCTGATAATAGCTCTTTATTATCAAATTAAGACACTAATCTATTTTTAGTGTAGCAAAAATTGAATTTCAGAACACTTATTCATCCATAAAAAATTTTACGGTTAACTGGACCGAGTCAACAATTGCACTTAAGTCATCTTTTAACCTTTCAAAAGTAAACACCAGTATTTCTTTTTTCCTTTGCAGGTACAATCACTACAGGAATGCTAACCCAAGAATATAATGGTTTAAGTAACACCAACCATTCTAACATACTAACATCTAAAGTTGGTAAGTTTATAACTGAAATTTTGTATATTAAACTGACGAAGATAAGCTAGAGAAATTACTTCTCTCACTCACTTTATAGTAGTTGGTAGGAAATGAAAACCACCACAATGCACAGCTACAAAAGAAATAGTCAAATTTTCAATTATTGTGCTTCCTGAAAAAGGCGCAATGACAGTGTTTGGGATCCACCACTACGCGCAATTATTCATTCATCCCTTTGAAATCAATTCAATGGTTCACATTTGATTCACACGTATAGCGGTAAAGGACCTTTATGCTGCACAAAAGATGATATATATATTTTTTAATATAAGTGATAGATTTAATTATAATATTTTCATTTTTTTTATACTATTTAAGATTTATAAAGAATAAACTGTTTGTAAAAAGTACTAGAAATAAACTTTAACCACACATTACATTATTTATAAAATATCTGGTCTTATATAATAATTGAATGTTAAATGTATTATGTTTTCTTGAATAAAAAAAAAACTTACAAAATTTTAAACACTTTTAAATAACAAATATTGATAGCTTAGTTTAGAAAATCTAATATATTGTATCAACTATACTTTGTTAGAAAATAATCAAATTATTTTAAGAATAGCTTGGAACTCCCTTATAAGTCTCATTTATTATTTTCACTTTTTACTTGGAAAAAAAAAAATTGCTGAAATTTTTCATGCATAGTGCAGGTTTATGACTAGTATTAAAATAAATATACTATCTTGGGTTGTCACTAATACAACACATGTCAACTCATTTAAAGAATATAACCCAAAGTGATTAACATATTTTTATATTTTGTAAACACATAAATTTTAATTATTGTTAGAATATAAATTCTTCTTAAATTTTATTTCATATAATTATACTATAAAATCTAAAAGTTCTTATTACAAGAGTTTCCACCAGAATTTATAAATACAAATCTAAAAAAGATAAAATGAAATGAGACATTTTTCTTTATTTTTGATGAAAGGGAAAGGGGTCTTAGAGTTTCAAATTTCAATGGAGAATTCAACACCATATGTAATTATTCAATTTGATATTTAAATTATAATTTACATAGGAAAGAAATGAATTTTATTTATATAAATTAAACAGGTTTAATCGTGTCAAAATGGGTCAATCCATCTTAATAGAGATAATGAATCAAATTATTTGGAGTTATTCACATTATGTTGGACAATGAAAATTAACTATAAAAATTCAAATTATCTTTGGATAATGTATTTTTTGTGTTATCCAATGTTGATAAGATTATTGAAACTCAACAAACTCATTTCCTTTTTCCCTTAAGGATTATCTATTTTGATTGATTTTTTATGAATAAATAGCCATATCCTATTCCTTTTGTTTATTACTTAAAAATAAAATAAAATAAATAAATCAGTTAGTCCTATGGTTCTTCAATCTCCTTCTTTTTCATGAACAATCTTATCAAACAACTTCCACTCGATTTCTTAATTTTAATTTTTACTTTTGAGAAGTAAACTTCATAGTTCCTTTCACAGAAAAACACTTCACCCCGCTCAGATATTTTTGGAAACTAAACTTCCTTCAAACTAGTCAAATTTGTCCTTTTCTTTTCTTATCTTCTTTTTCAGAAACAACTAAGCAACTTCCACTATTATTTCTTTTTAGGAACTAAAGTTCCTTCCACTAGCTGAACAACTTGACCCCGCATTGAATTTTCTTCACATTACAAACATTACAAGAAAAGACCCTTCAATTGTAACCTCAAAATAATGGTTTGAGTAAAACACACCAACCATTCTACTTGTTCATTATGATCCTTTCAACCTAAAAAAAAAAAAAAAAAA
>NW_027069499.1:273106-280255 GCF_002906115.3 Quercus suber
CCCCCCCCCCCCCCCCCCCCAAAAAAAAAAAATTGTTGATCTTGATCTTTATACTGCTCCTTTCTATTATCAGAAATTACAGAAAAAGACACCTCGCTCCAATTCTAACTCAAGGACCAACCTTTCAAAGATCAAAGCTGGATGAGTTTATTTCCATTGCTTCTTTAGTTTATTTGTTAAGTATAGTTTTTTAAAATGTATAACTCTAATTTTATACAATAAACTGTCGAAAATAAACTCGATTAACTAGATAAATTTTCCTGTCTCACTCACTTTTTGGTAGTTGGTAGGAACCACACAGACTGATAGGCAGCACAGCTGCACAAAGAGCCACATATGTATATATATGTCAAATTCTTTCTCAATTATTTGCTTGTGTCTATCTATTTGTTTTTAAAAACAAATAAAAATAATTTTTTATTTTTTAAAATAAGACAAATGTAAAACTTTAAAAAAGTGTGAGTTACCATGTTATACAAATTATTTTATAATTTTTTTTTCAAACCGACTAATGTGGTGGATGGTTAATATAAGTAAAATGGTTATATTAATGGATGGCTCAGATGAGAATCAACAATTTATAATGTTGTTGTAACATAGTTTATGCACTTAGCATTATTCATTATATATCTATCACTTTGCAAACCATTCTCCCCTGCTTTTCTACCTAAATTTCAATCGCTTCCCTTTGGCTTTTTTATTTCCTTCTTCTAGCAACAAGAGACCATGGCTGTCTTCCTGGGACAAGCACTTGCCACTTCCATTATTCAGGTGGCACTTGATAGACTGGCTTCTCATGAGGTCATAGACTACTTCAAGGGAAGGAAACTCAATCAGAAATTGTTACAAAACTTGGAGTTTGTGCTGTTATCTGCTAACTCAGTGCTCATTGATGCAGAGGAGAAGCAATTTACAAACTCAGCTGTGAAAAAATGGCTGGACGAGCTTAAAGATGCTGTTTATGTTGCAGATGACCTTCTGGATGAGATTGCCACTGAAGCCTTACGATCCAAGTCAGAAGCTAAACTTCAAACCCGCACTAAAAAGGTATGGCGCTTTGTCTCTACTTTATTTGACAAAAAGATACAGTCAAAGCTAGAAAACGTTCTAGGTATATTACAAATACTCATAGAACAAAAGAAGGTTCATAATCTGAAAGAGGTTGCCGGTGGATTACCACTACCACCACGACAATTAACAACTTCTTGTCCTGAAGAATATGGTGTGTATGGTAGAGATATTGATAAGGAGGAGATATTTAAGAAGTTTCAATTAGATAATGCAAATGGTGATGAGATATGTGTTGTTCCTATAGTGGGCATGGGCGGGGTTGGTAAATCAACCCTTGCTCGGCTTGTATATAATGACAACCGAGTAAAGGAGAATTTTGATCTCAAAGCATGGGTTTGTGTTTCAGACACATTTGATGGTTTTAGAATAGCAAAAACTATTCTTGAAGAGGTCACTTTGTCTAACTGTGACATTCATAGCTTGAATTTGTTACAAATTAGAATAAGAGAGAGCTTAAAGACAAAGAAGTTTCTTCTTGTTTTAGATGATGTTTGGAATGAGGAATATGTTGCTTGGGATGATTTAGTTACAATGTTTAGATGTGGGGCACAAGAGATCAAAATCATTATTACAACAAGAAGTGAAAAAGTTGCTTCAATTGTTCACCCAATTTCAAGTCATCGTCTAATGCAATTGTCAGAAGAAGATTGTTGGTTGTTATTTGCAAAGCATGCATTTAAAAATGGAAAATCAAGTGAAAATTTAGATATAGAACTAATTGGTAGAGAAATTGTTCGTAAGTGTAAAGGCTTGCCTTTAGCTGCAAAAGCACTTGGGGGTATGTTGCAGTTTAAACAAGACCTAAGAGAATGGAAACAGATTTTGGAGAGTGATATATGGGATCTACCTGAAGGTGAAAGTTATATCCTTCCAGCTCTAAGATTGAGCTACCACTACCTCTCATCACAATTTGAAACAATGCTTTACTTATTGCTCAATCTTTCCAAAGGATTATGAATTTTCAAAGGAGGAGCTAGTCTTGTTGTGGATGGCAGAAGATTTATTGTTAAAACCCAAGGGAAATAAAAGCATGGAAGAAATAGGTGAACAATACTTTGATGAGCTACTATCGAGGGCGTTTTTTCAACGATCAAATAAGGATGAACTATGTTTCATAATGCATGACCTTTTTAATGACTTGGCAAAATTTATATCGGGAGAATTTTTTTTTAGGCTGGATATTGATAATTCGAGTGGAATTACAAAAAAGATTCGTCATTTGTCATATTTTCGAACAAAATTTGATGTTCCTAAGAAATTTGAAACGTTTTATGAAGCCAAGAATTTGAGAACCTTCTTGGGACTAGAATTGCCATTTATGTCAAATTTTCGGTGTAATAATATATCAATGATGGAGATAAATGATTTGTTGTGCACATTTAATTGTTTACGGGCGTTATCATTGTCTCTCTATAGATTAATATCTGTCTTACCTGATTCTGTTGGAAATTTGAAACATCTTCGTTATTTGAATCTTAACGCCACCGATATCAAAGGCTTGCCTGATTCTATGTGTGGTTTGTATAATTTGCAAACCTTGTTATTGAGGAATTGTCATTGCCTCGTAGAGTTGCCAACCAACATGGGAAGACTAGTAAACTTACGTCACCTAGACATAAGAGGGACCCATTTGAAAGGGATGCCAATAGACGTGGGTAAATTAAGAAGTCTCCAAAATTTAAGTGCTTTTTATGTGGGAAAAGAAAAACGTAGTGGGAGTAGCATTAAAGAGTTAGGAGAGCTTCCACGTCTTTTTGGATCATTGTGCATATCAAACTTAGAAAACGTTTATCAAACAAGAGATGCAAAGGAGGTTAATTTGAAGGATAAGAAGGGCTTGTCAGAGTTGGAGTTGAAATGGAGAAGATGTCATGAGAACTATGATTCAAAACATGAAAGAGATGTGCTTGAGCAGTTGTATCCTCATATGAACTTGAAATCTCTCTCTATCATATCTTATTATGGTGCAGAATATCCAAGTTGGTTAGGAGCATGTTCATTCTCTAATATGGTGTCCCTAAAGCTTGACGATTGTAAATATTGTTCCTCCTTGCCTCCACTTGGGCAGCTACCTTCCCTTAAGGAACTCTCAATTGAAGGTTTGAACAGAGTATCATGTGTGGATAGTAAGTTCTACGGGGATGGCTCTTGTGCAACTAATAAGCCATTCAAATCCCTAGAAAAATTAACATTTAGAGGGATGCCAGAGTGGAAGGAATGGTTTATATTTGAAGGTGAAGATGAAGGCGGAGTTTTCCCAACCCTCCAAGAGCTTCGCATTATCCTATGTCCCATGCTTACGGGATATCTGCCCAGTTTACTTCCTTCTTTAAGTGTAATTGAAATTAGAGATTGCCCCCAACTTGTTGCTTCACTTCCTAGTCCTTCGACTCTCCATGAATTGGCGTTGACTAATTGTGATAAGGTGGTGTTGAAGGAATTATCACCTAAGCTGCAAAGTCTCACAGTTGGAGGATGCCATGCGACTCTCCCTGAAGGTGGTCTACCCACTACTTTAAAAACACTCCAAATCAATGGAGTACTTCAGTTGCTTGGGAGCCATTACTATCCATCAATTGAGAGCTTCAAGGCAAATAGAGGTCCTGGTTCACTTTGGTCTTTACCATTAGAGTTTTTCCCAAAACTCAAATCTATCGAAATTTGGGATTCTAATAATTTTGAATCTCTTTCAGCATCAGATAAATCTCTCTTGGATCAAACTTCTCTCACTAAATTGACCATGCATGAGTGCCCTAATTTTGTATCCTTTCCCAGTGGGGGATTGTGCGCCCCAAATTTGACAGAGATTTCTATTTCTTTCTGTAAAAAGTTGAAGTCACTTGCTGAAAGTATGCACACCCTCCTCCCATCTCTTCTATATTTGGAGTTGTGTTACTGTCCAGAACTGGAATCATTTCCTGAAGGGGGTTTGCAGAGTCTTGAAATTGGTAGCTGCGACAAACTCTTTCTCAGACGCATGGAGTGGGGTTTACAGAGTCTTCACTCACTCAGAGAAATTGTAATTCGGTATCACGGCAGAGAAGTGGGTTCCTTTCCAGAGGAGGCGTTGTTGCCCCCTTCTCTTATCCGCCTCACCATTTCATTTCCACATCTGACATCACTCAATGGTAGTGGGTTTGAACACCTTGCCTTGCTTAAACAGTTGGAGATTTGGTCATGCCATAACCTCCAGTGCTTACCAGAAGAGGGCTTTCCCGCCTCCCTTTCTATTCTAGATATTTATGAATGCCCTATGCTAAAAAAGCGGTATCAGAGAAAGAATGTAAAAGAAAGGCGCAAAATTTCTCATATCCCCATCATAAGGATTGAACCATGAAGTCATCACATAAGCTATGAGTCCAGAAGTACTACTGCCCAGGTATTTGTTTCTGCACTAATTTGTACTTTTCTCTGTTTAATTCTGAATTTTGTTTATTCCCACGAACCATCGCAGCCAGTGTTGCAGTTCTCTTTGTTATTTTCGTATTCCAAAAAAAATCATTTTTTAAATGGGAATGACTAGCTAGCCTCTATCAAAATTAAACTTGTATTTGACTTGGGTAGCATAAATTTAAACTTCATACTCATACAACATATTTCTTAAATTTAGTCATATTGCGCATTATTCCAAAGAGTATTTGTCTATTCATTAAGCAGCTTGATACGTCCTATATAAAAATAGCATCATCAATGTTTTCAAATCTTTTGCACAAAATCATTTGGGTTCATATTAATTTTTTTTATGAGAAGCTTGAAAACTATGATAATATAATGGATAAATAATTGGACTGCATTTGGGCAAATTTCAATGGGTAATGGAGAGATTTGCCATTACAAGTGTTTGGTACTTGATAAATTTTGTATATTTATTCTAAATTTTATCAGTTATTTTTTTTTTACTAACCATAATTAAACTTTTGTAAAATGATTCTTATAAAACTTTAGAATATTTTATTACGAATATAAACCAAGGGGGGTGTTAATTTTTTCATACCTCAAGGGAGGTGAGTATTTTTTCCCTTAAGGTTTGGAGTTAAGTGTCATTGCCCCAAACCTTAAAGGAGGGGAGTGTAACTACCCCTAATTTATTTTAATATGTCGTTTATGTTTATAAAGGTATCATAAGGCGTAATCATCATGATTCCATTGTCGTCTTCTTCTTTTTCTTTTTCTTTTTTTGAATTATAGATAAACTTCAAAACATTTAAAATGAGGCTTAGATTTTTTTTAAAATTTTGTTTAATAAATATCAAAGTAAAACTTTGTAGTAATGTAAATATTTTTGGTACACTTATGAAAGAGATGCTGGTAAAAATGTTTTGGATCTTGCTACAGTTAAATTCTTATGAACTAAGAGATTCTCATACAGTTGCCTTTTATATTGCAGTGTCATTTTCTGCTGTCGATAACAAGTGACACACCTACCATCAATTTCATGCCACTGGTAGTTGCTGATCCTTTTGTGTTGTGTATGAACTGTGAAATATGTGAAATGTTTTCAAGTCACTATAAAGTCATTTACTCTCATTCGTGCTGGAGCTGCTTTTGCCTCGTTATACATTCATTGCATTCTTAGTTTGAAGTACAAAGCAGGATTGATTTAACCTAAGGTAGTATAGTTTCTTCATCATACTTATTTGTCGATAAGCTAATTCATATTGTAAGCTTAGAGTATTTTAAGTTATATTATGATTTGACTTGGTAAATATGGCATGCTATTTAATCTCAGGTAAGACACTGGGGCAGTTCAAAGCTAGTGCTGCTTCAATACCTGCTAATAGCAGTTGAAACTCACTCCACGTCTGGACCTCAGACTCTCATTTTGAGTTTTGGGAAGTTTTGGTGAATGGGAAGATGCGAAGTCCTCTCCAAAGGACAGGTTGCTGCCTTTGGTTCTTTGTTCTCTTTTCAAACTTAAGAGAACTCAAAAGGCTCAGCACATGACCACTCTTGTTGAGACAATGGTGCCAGATGCAGAGGAAGAGAATTGATCAAAATCTGGGCTGGTGCTTTTACATGACAAATCAAGTCCAATTGGCACACTCATGTCATTACCAGCAATTATTAATACTAGTCGCTAACCCGTGCGATGCACGGGAAAATTCCAAAAATGAAATATTTATAAAACATCCGAAATAGATTCTTTTTAATAAAAAAAATAAAAAATTCAAAACCGATAGAACTCCAACACTTACACCTATTTATTACATAGTCTAGAAACTATCCTATAGGATATATGTCTACCTATTTCACAGAAAGTATGAATTTGTTTTAACACATGAAATTTCCTTCAAGCTTGGTTCCTGCAACCCAATTGATGCTAGCAACTGTGAGCAAACTTCACATTAAATCTCCGATCCTTAGTTCATGACAGGAGTGTAACACTCAATAGAACGTGGCAGCATCCACAATGTGTTTCCTTGGCAAGGAATTAATTTAATATGGACCATAATAGGAGAACTATGAATATCTTAAAAAATAGTGCTCAAACCTACATAATAGGTAGTTTCGAAAAAAGGCCAATGTCATGTCTAGTTTTGAGATGAGGAGAAACAGGAGCTGCAGTTGTTGGGCTCACTTATTATTTAAGCTTATATTTTTTAGCACATTAAAGTTTAAAATTTATTTTAGGCTAGTAAACAGTTAAAGTTATTTTGGTAATAAGTGGGGTAAGAATAAGTTGTTATCGGGGGAAAAAAAAGAAAAGATAAATGCTATGTCTACAATATTACACTTTTATAACAAATCCCAAGTGTTAGGTTGTTATGTGTGGGTAAAAAAGTAATTTAAGTTGTAGATTCAAATTAGAACTAATAACAACTTACGATATGTGATTTGTTGTGAAAATATTGCGAAAATATTACAAATATAACACTTCAAAAAAAAAAAAGGAGTGTTTTGATAGCAAACAATCTGAACCATATCAAGTAAAATGCAATTGTCCACCGAACTAATGAAAAGTAAAATGAACATATAAATATAGTATATGTATTTTAGTGGGTTATTGATTTGTGGGATGGAGTAACCTAGTAGTGACATGAGACTATGTAATTTTTAAAAAAAAAAAAAAAAAAGCAG
>NW_027069499.1:281747-350615 GCF_002906115.3 Quercus suber
GAATGAAAGTTTACAGGTATAAATGTTGTATTGGGAAATTTTCTTTAGCTGCTACAATATTGACTGATTTTGCACTACATGATTGTCACACTATTTTTGGCTTATCCCTACCTAGAACTTCCCCACACGTTAACCAAACCAAATTGAACCAAATCAACAAATTAAGCTACAACCCAACTCAAGTTAATAAAACCAACATCAAGTTACTTAAAGTGGCTATACAATTAACTCTTATCAATAAACCATAATTAGTTCCAAAAAAGCTAGCTACCAAAGCAGGAAAATAGTGTGCAATAGATTTTTACATGCACAAAATTACTTTAATGCCTTTATAAATACATTATCATAAAAGTAAATATCTTTTGAGACATGATACAGGCATTACAATCCAATCAAAGATGCTAAGCACCAAGCAAATATGGGAATCGATGAAATCCACATCAATTAATTTTCTAATGCCCGCAACCACCAAGCTCTCTAAACAACTTGGATATCCAACCAACCTTGTCACCTTCTGGACAACTTCAATTAGTAGTGCCACACTGAAAACTTAGTTTTCATAATCAATGAAGTTGCTCATTAAATGAGACTGAAATTGTGAGGGTAAGGGTAATTCCAAACTTACAAACCAATGTTGAATAGCCTAGTTGTTTTCATTGCAATTTCTAAAATAATTTGAATTATTTTTAACTGAGCTTCCTCTCCCTCCAATCACTTTTCAGGCATGTTGTTCTATCCTTCAGAGTTGGGTTTCCAAAAAGTTTATGACTGGATGGTAATAAGCCTAGTCATTGCTTTTGAAGCACTTATTGCTTATTGTTTTCTTATCTCCAAGCCTAATGTTGCATTGAATTGTGAAATTCCAAAAGAACTTCAAAATATGAGCCCCTGATGATGCAAAGTTTTTTTTTTTTTGGGTGAAAAGATGCATCAGATCACTTAAAACTTGATATGCTTCCCCTAATACCTACAAACATCATAAATAATGAATGAACTTGGACTTTTAAAAATAATCTCTTTGCGTGGTTTTAATATTGGGAACAATGTTATAAGAATGAAAAAAAGAAGAAGTAATAGATGATAGTGCAAGACAATTCGCATCAAGCATATGAACTTTTAATTCTACTTTAAATAACATCTAAATTTGTAAGCAACTGTTGGAGTTCCATTGAAGCAAATTTATTATAAATTATCTATGAAGACAGTTGGTTGGCCCGTTGAATAAAAATCTAACAAAAGCATTGTTATGCTAAGTAAATGTTAAATTCTCCAATTCACTCTATAATAATATTAAATCAATCACAAGAACCAATCAATACAGGGGAAGATATAAGATCAACTAAGTAGAGGATAGAGTGGGAACTTGTAGGTAGATCACTTTTGGAAATATAAAACCACAAAGAAAATTTCAAACAACAATGAGTAGCCCCTTTCTCATTAAAAAATAGTAATAAGTAATATACCAGTCAACACGAACTCAGTCATATACCAATCTTTGCTAAGTTACTGTTATCTATCAAATCATAAAAGAGAAAAAAAAAATTGAGAGGATCAAATCATAAAAGAAAAAAAAAAAAATTTGAGAGGAAATTAACATGGTCAAAATTACACAGGTTGTGAACATATTTATCACCTCCATATTTGTTCCTTCTTTTAATCAGTCATAGAGAAAAGCAATCCGATTTCTTTTCTCCACCATGCTTTCCTCTTCCAGCTTCAATTTTTTACCAAAAACAGATGCACTTCATCTGCCATGTACAATACCCAACAATAAGAAGAAAATTTTCACAGGATAAGACCCAATCAAAAAACTTAAAATAAACAAACCCAAAAGAGGTAGAGCTCCAATTATTAAACCCACCAATAAAAAATTCAACACCCTAAGAAAAACGATTTAGAAAGTAAAAGGAAAAAAAAAAAATCAAGCAAAAGAACAAAGCACAAAAGAAACTGGGATTTAGACATACCTCAACTCAATCATCCAAATTCTGTCAGTATTTATATACTGTGAGGAAGGGAGACAGAGAGGCTACTGTTAGAAGGGAGAGAGGCTGGCATGAAATAAGTGTGAAACCGAGAACAGAAGGTGGGGAAGGGGAAGGAACTAAATGTGCGTGAGAAAGAGAAGGTAGGGAAGGGGAAGGATCAAAATATGAAACGGTGAAACTGGAACAGAACGTGGGAGAGGGGAATCTAAAACCGTACAACAAAAGGATAAGAGAAATAGAAAGTTGTAACCGTGAAAATAGGGTTTCAGAAAGGGTTTTAGTTGAAAGGGCTTTGGGTATGGGCTTTATGGTGGAATTAAATTAATAAGAAGTGGGCTTTAAGGTGGATATAGGGCTGGAAAATATTTTATATTTAATAGTATTTTAAAATTGTCAAAAACTATTTTAAAATCAATATAAAAGAGGATGGGAATGACATGGCTGCTGATGTGGCTCAATGTGAGCGCAGTAACATTAAATGCTACGCTTCAGCTTTTAGTATTATATAGATAGATAGATATAGATGATTATTATTAATTTTTGTTTGTAATTCATTAGTTGGGAAAAAAGGGATTTAAATCCTAGACGTTTCCTTTAAAACATACAATGTTAAATAGACCCTAGCAACAAGTTTTGTAGAATCCAGAATATATTTGGATGTATGTTAGGCTGTATGTAATCAATCTTAAAATTTGATCTTAATACTCACCACTTAAATTACTTTAAGAATGTTTAATAGCATTCATATATCATAACCTCATCTATTCAGGGTTCTATGTCGGAGGATAGGAATTTACATCTTCAATAGTAAAAATCTTATAACCGTTTTCCATTTCAAAATCAAATATGAATTCTTCACTTTAGTAATTGTAATTTTCAACATTTTAATAAAGTTTGGTTTATAAATTTCAAACTTGTATTATCAGTTCTAATCAAAATTAAGATTTTAACTTGAGATCACAATGTTATCAGCAGCAGCTTCATGTGACAAATTTTGATTTTTCCCCCTTATACCATCTTATTAGGCTCCTGAGTTACAAGCTATCCTCTTCCATTCCTTAAATTCACAAATAAAAAGGTTACTTGTAAGTAAAAAAGGTCAATACTTAATCTTGCTGCTTCTTGTGCTCCATTCTTGTCTAAGAGTTATTCCCTCTACCATTCGAGGTATCTGTTTCTTGATAGGTATTATATTGCAAATACAAAGTGGTTGATTGGTAGGAGATTCAGTGATCCCTTGGTTCAGAGTGATAACAATCTCTGGCCATTCAAGGTCATTAAAGGTCTTGGTGACAAGCCTATGATTGTGGTCAACTATAAGGGTGAAGAAAAGCACTTTGGTGCTGAGGAAATCTCATTTATGGTCCTGAAAAAGATGCGTGAGGTAGCCGAAGCCCACATGGACACAACTGTGAAGAATACAGTTGTTACTGTCCCTGCTTACTTCAATGATTCCCAGCATAAGGCTACAAAGGATGTTGGAAGAATTGCAGACCTGAAGGTCCTGCATATAATCAATGAACCAACTGCCGTAGCCATTGCTTATGGTATAGACAAGATGGCAGATAACATTGGCAAAAGAAATGTGTTGATTTTTGATTTGGGTGGTGGCACTGCAGATGTCTCAGTACTTACCATTGAAAAGGGTGTGTTTGAAGTGAAGACTGTTGCTGGAGACACTCACCTTGGAGGTGAGGACTTTGATTACAGGATGGTAAAGCACTTTGTTGAACTATTTAAGAGGCAATACAAGGTGGACATTAGTGGGAATTCCAAAACTCTTAGGAGGCTGAGAACTGCTTGTGAGAAAGCAAAGAGGATTCTTTCTTCTGCAAGAGATACTACCATTGAAGTCGACTCTTTATATAATGGTATTGATTTCTTTTCAACTATTACCCGTGCCAAATTTGCAGAACTCAATATGGATTTATTCAGGAAGTGCATCACTATTGTGGAGAATTGTTTGACTGATGCTAAGATGGATAAGAGCTGCGTCCGTGTTGTTGTTTCGGGAGGTTCTTCCTGAATTCCCAAGGTGCAGCAGTTGCTCCAAGACTTTTTTGATGGTAAGGCATTTTGCAAGAGCCTTAATCCGGACGAGGCTGTAGCTTATGGAGCAGCTGTTCAAGCTGCGATCTTGACCAATATGAGAAATGAGAAACTGCAGGACATTGTGCCCTTAGATGTCACCCTTGTCCCTTGGTATAAAAGCTAATGGAATGGATATGAATATTGTGATTCCAAGGAATACAGCCATTCCTACTGAGAAGGAGAGGTACTACACCACTGGCGCTGACAACCAAACTTCAGTATTGATCTCTGTTTACAAGGGTGAAAGAGCAAGAACTTGTGATAACAACTTGTTGGGACGATTTAAGCTTCCTGATATTCCTCCAGCACCCAGGGGTGTTGTTACCATAAAAGTTTGTTTTAATATTGACAAAAATGGTATCTTGAACGTTTCTGCTAAGGAGATTACCACTGGTGTAATGAGGAATATCACCATCACAAATGATGAGTCAAGACTGTCCAGTGAAGAGATTGACAGGATGGTCCAGGATGCAGAGACATACAAGGCCGAAGATGACAAACACAGGAAGAAGGTCGAGGCTAAGGATGCTTTGGAGAACTATACCTACAGGTAAGAAAAAATTTAAGATGCTGTTGAACAGGTGATTGAATGGTTAGATGGCCTCCAGTTCGTGGATTCAGAAGAGTATGCGGACAAGATGGAAACACTTGAGAGCATCTGCAATCCCATCATTGAGAGAATTTATAGATAAAATCAAAATAAATTGAGCAGAACATCTCAACGGTGCAACATGTGTAAGGGTGCAAACAATGTTGCTAGTGTGACTATTTCGACTATGTTTTTCCAAACCTTTAACTCAATTATTTTCTTGCTAGTTATTAGTAATTTGTCCTTGGTTGGAAATTTATTACTTAGTTTATGGTAATGTACAAGATAATTTCCAAAACCATAGCCAATCACCTCAAAAAAAAATCCTTCCTAAACTTGTATCTGAAACACAAAGTGCATTCATGTCGGACCGACTCATAACTGATAATATTCTAATTGCCTTTGAAACTCTCCACCATCTAAAAAACAAAAGAAAAGGTAAAATGGGGTTCATGGCCTTAAAACTTGATATGACTAAAGCATACGATAGAGTTGAGTGGAATTTTCTGGATAAAATCATGGAAAGGTTGGGTTTTGACAACAAATGGAGAACACTTGAAGGAAGTTGTATTCGTACAATTTCCTTTTCTATTTTGGTCAATGGAGAGCCATATGGATTAATCCAACCTAGTAGGGGACTCCATCAAGGAGACCCTTTATTACCTTACTTATTTCTCTTATGTGCAGAGGGCCTTCATTCTTTATTACAACAGGTAGCAAACAATGGAGAGCTGCATGGAGTATCCCTTTGTAAAGAAGGGCCGAAAATCACCCACCTGTTTTTCGTGGATGACAGCTTGCTTTTTTGTAAGGCAAATGAGGCAGATTACCAAACAGTGATGGACATTCTTACAAAATACGAGCAAGCCTTAAACCAAAAAATAAACCGTGAAAAAACCCAATTGTTCTTCAGCCCAAACACGGAAGGGAACCACAAAAATAAAATCAAGGACATGTTGGAGGTGGAAGTGGCAACTCAATATGAAAAATATTTGGGTTTGCTATCGTTTATGGGTAGAGGAAAAAGAGAAAGCTTCAGCTACATTAGAAAAAGAGTTTGGCACAAAATACAAGGATGGAAGGAAAAGCTCCTATCCCAAGTGGGTCATGAAATCCTAATCAAATCGGTTATCCAAGCCATGCCGACTTTCACTATGGGGTGCTTCAAATTGCCCAAGAGTTTGTGTAAGTATATAGAATCTTTGGTTCGAAAATTCTGGTAGGGGTATTTAGGAAATTCAAGGAAAATACATTAGATTTCTTGGAAAAAGCTTTGTCAACCAAAAAGCCATGGAGGGTTGGGGTTTAGAGATTTGGAAAATTTTAATCTTGCACTCCTAGGCAAACAGGCATGACGCCTAGTACATAACACTGACTCCATGTTCTATAAAGTTTTCAAGGCAAGATTCTTCCCAAACTATTCAGTCCTTGACAGTGGGTTCAAAACAGTGGGATCATATGCGTGGCAGAGCATTCTTAAGGCAAGGGATGTCATTAAAAAGGGAGCATATTGGTGGATTGGTGATGGTTCACAAGTTCAGATCCAGGGTGACATGTGGCTGCCTGTTTTGTCCATAAAATACATCATTTCACCTCAAAAAAACCTTCCTAATAATGCTAAGGTATGTGCTCTTTAATAGATTGAAGAATGGATAGTGCAAGAATTTCTCCCACATGAAACCAAAATCATACTTGGTATTCCTTTAAGTGTTAACTGAGTACCTGACACCCTTATCTGGGCAAGAACTAAATCAGGAAGATACACCACGAAAAGTGCTTATAAAATGTTCTCAAATAGTGGTGAAGCAGCCACTTCAGGCCCATCAAACCCCTCAACACAGAATTCTTGTTGGAGAAAAATTTGGCCCTTGGTGTTCCAAAAAAAATTAAGCATTTCATTTGGAGAGCTTGTTGTGAGTCACTGCCTATCAAAAGAAATCTGTTTAGCAGGAAAGTCACATGGCGTGCAACATGTGATAGATGTAAAGAGGAGATTGAAGATGTAATTCATTCCCTTTGGGATTGCCAAGCGCTAAAGGAAGTGTGGTAGGAAGAACCCGTCCTCAAGGACTAGCTAGCAACACATTTTGTGGATTTTAGGGACCTTTGGATAGGAATCAATAATTCAGAGGACCACAATTTGGCTGAAAGATTTTCCTACCTTGCCTAGAGTATATGGAATAAAAGAAATCAAGAAAGGCTTCAGTCCACCTCAATTCCTCTCAACAAGTTGTATCAAGACATGTGTGAGCGGCTTCGTGAGTTCAAATTTGTCCAAGAAGACCCCCAACTCGAGTCCATACACTCAGAAGTCACATGTTGGACTCCACCTCAAAATTCCCAGCTCAAGGTTAATTATGATGGAGCCGTTTTCAATGACATTCAGCATGCAAGGGTGGGTGTCGTGGTCAGAGATGGAGTTGGTGTGGTTCGTGGGGCACTCTCAGACAAGTTTACTCTCCCTATGAATGTTGAAGACATTGAGGCTTTGGCTTGCAGGTCAACGGTTGTTTTCACCTTGGAACTGGGCCTGCGCGAAGTAGTGTTTGAATGCAACTCAAAGACAATTACTTAGGCACTTAATTCGGCTTTACCATGCCTAAGCTCCTTTGGTCATATAATTGATGATGTTAAAACTTTATCTCTGAACTTTGTATCAATAAGTTTTGTCCATGTAAAAGGGTAGGGGAATGTTATGGTAGACAAATTGGCTAAAACAGCAAAATGTATACCTTGTCCACACAAATGGTTAGTTGATCTAACATGTAATGTGCAACAACTTGTAACCATTGACAGTATTTCTGTTGATTAATAAAACTTGCAGACTTGATTCTCAAAAAAAAAAAAAAAAAACTTTTATAATATACTAGCCACTAACCTGTGCGATGCATGGAATAGATAGTTTAACAAAATTAAATTGTTGCACATCAATTTTTACAAAATTGTAGAAGAACTAAGAATATTTACTAAAAGCTTTCTCTAAAATACAATTGCTAATAAGAAAATATATCATCATCTAACTTATCAAATAACTCATAACCAAAAGAATACAATTTGAGAGAGAGAGAGAGAGAGAGAGAGAGAGAGAGAGAGAGAACTCATATCCAATATCAATTATCAAATAATTTTTCTATGTAAATATCTCACACTATAACATTAAGAATTAATATCTCACTATAGCATTAGGAATAGATATTATCACAATGATAATCGACTAAATCAACAAAATATAAGTGAAAAGTCTTGTGCCACTTAGTTGCAAGCTCACAAACATCAACAACCTCCACATCATCAGGTTTTGCATGGATTGGGGCATTGTGTACACCATATAAACTTGTTGAGAATTACCCTCACGAATCACGATGCGCCTGGTTGTATTGCATCAATTTGGGTAACCTTTAGCAAAATAAGAAAAAGATAATATCTATTTGGATAAAAAGCTGAGTCAAATCAAATATAATATAAGACATGAAGTCTATAAAAACAAATTTTAAGAACAAATTGTTCAAGCTCAAAATTAAATATGTGTCCGTTTTGTCCAACTTAATTTTGTCATAAAATATCCCTATTGAAAAGGAAAATATTAATGTTGTCCACTATTCAAATTTGTGTAGTTTGAAAAATTTAAACATCCTAGAGCTATATCCAACCAAGAACCATAAAAAAGGTAGAGGGAGGAAGGCTGATTTAAATGAAGAAAAATGAAGGCCTGTAGAAGAATTTAAACTTGTATCAATAGCGAGCATCACCTCCAATTTAAACATTAGAGCCCTTATATATGCTAAATTATCATGCATGAATATGTTTATGGAGTGGTCTCACACCCTTGGCCCAAACGATATGCATTTGGCTTTAGTTTTAATTGAGTTGTTTGACCATATAATTCCCTGGGGGTTTACTTTTGGGTACACAATCATAAGGCCTATTCTAAATTTTCAATAAAACCCAAAAACCAATGCACTATAGTGGGCTTTCAAGTGAAAAATAATAATTTCAGCTATAATACTTAAGCTTATAACTTTAGATATACATGCAGAATCACTACTTCTATTGCATAATTGGATGCCAAATGCAAGCATTAGAATGTGATTTGATTTAGGTCTTTATTTATTTATTTATTTATTTATTATTATTATGCTTGATAAAACATGTATTTAGTGCTCAATGTTTGTTTCGTAATTAGAAACTTTTCTCAAAATAGTCTATGAATTGAAGTATACCTCACATTTCCTAGAATGCATAAGGAACCCATAAATAGAATTAAATCTTATGCTCAAACATGATGTCCAGTTTTATAGTAGTTACCTACAAAACTATTGAATCTTTGACTTGTATAATCCTTTTCATGGCCAATTTTGACAAACCTTTTTTTTTTTTTTTTTTAAAGAAGAAGAAGAAGAAGAAGAAGAAGAAGAAGAAATCAGAGACTAAACAAATGGAGAAGGAGAAAGACTCTTACAGAAGTGGCAGAATTTGAATAGATTACCAGTCTAACGAAATTAATTTAGAATAGCCCTCCAACGAAATAAATTTAGCCCAAATAATCCATTAAAATTTTGAAATTTAATCCAAATAATTCAAAAAAAAAAAATTAATCACCAAGCCCATTCTTAGGCCTTTCAAAAACATAGAAAAAAAAATGTTAAAAAAACACCGTGGTTTTTGCCAAAACCTACTACATGAACTCTAAAGGCATGATTAGCATTGGCCTCTCTACACAGGCCAAACATGTGATAAAAAATAAAGATTAGTGCAACAACGAACTCCTTCACATGGGCATCAAGAGTCTAGGTATTATCAGCACCACTGCCTTATGTGCTTGGTGCATACATGTAATTCTAGAACTAAAGTGGCCTATCTAAGCTAAGCTAAATCTTATATGCTAAAAAAACCTATATAGCAAAATAAAGCAGAGCTTGAAGCTAATGCAGAACCTGTAGAATTGTTTTTAGATTTTGAGGGTTAAA
This sequence comes from Quercus suber, assembly GCF_002906115.3. NCBI lineage: Eukaryota > Viridiplantae > Streptophyta > Magnoliopsida > Fagales > Fagaceae > Quercus > Quercus suber. The sequence goes on from NW_027069499.1 coordinate 291,383, forward strand.
AGGCTTTTCAATATTATCTCCACTACAAAACCCATCCATATCCACAATATTTTCTTACCAAACTTGTAGAATTTGATTTTCTATGAGTGTTTCCTTGACTTAAAAAAAAAAAAGGTTAGGAATTGAAATCCCTAAATTGACAGAAAACCTAATTGAAGACATAATTAAAACTCAACTTTTAGGCTCTATTCTATCTAAAACAATTTCAATCTAAATTTTAACCCATATCAATAAAAGAAAAATGAAACTTGAAAAAGATCATATTGGAATTTTTCATACCTGAAAAATCGTCCAACGTTAGAAAAGAATCCAAATTCTTCAAGTCAGTCCTAAGAATAAAATGCTTAGAAAAGGGGGCCAAAAAATAATCAATACCTAGATGATAAAAACTCAAGAACAAAAGCCACAGTGAGTCTTGAATTTCCAAGCTTTGAATTAAGAGAACACAAATTAGTAAACCAAGGTGCTAAACTGGGCCCAAAAACCACAATTTCACCCCCACTAACAAATAAAGAGAACATGTTAGGGGAAAAATCCTAAAATTTAAGTAGAAATATCAGTAACCATTTCTTAAAATGCCTAGAGACAAAGCCTTGGTAAAAGTTAATCTTCTATGGTGTTTCCCTGAGAAAAACATAAAAAGTACAAAGAGGAAAACAGATAAGGAATTGAAATCTATAATTGTAGCAAACCATAATTAGGAATCCCCAAATCTCAAAATTACTTATTTTTCAGTGTCCTTGTTTGTTTCTCAGTTTCCTACAAACATTTGAGCCTTAAAGTTATTTTGTCTTTCGTCCTAATTCAAGAATCGGAATGAAAACAAAAAACCACAAATTATTCATTAGCAAATAGATTAGGACTACAACAAAAAAAGGGAAGAGGGTAGTGAAGATTGAGGATTAAGTAGAGTAGATGAAAAAATGAAACAGTAAAACAGTGGGATTACAAACATCTTTTTTGTTTTTTGTTTTTGATAAATGGAACTATAGACATTACTTATCATATTAAGCAAAGAAGTAGCCATAGACCTTTAACCAGATCAGATGAGACAACTAAAGGTTTGTTCATATCTTGATTCTTTATGGTCGTATCATTTTTATGTCTGGCTCACATAATTTGTCATGTAATTAAGGGATAAGAAAGTATACTCCACTTCAACAAAAGGACTTTAAATCAAATCTTCACTAGTTTTTTTGAACATAGAAACAATAAAGTTAGCAAATTGAATTTCTGCAAGCACAAATTACACCATTCAATTAAATTTCTGCAAGCATGGACACTACTTAAAGTTTATCATTCAATTTGCTAACTACTAAAACTCTATCATTCAATTTGCTAACTACTAAAAGTCCTATTTATAGCTTCACATGGATTACACCATATAAATCAATAACGTTACAATCTCAAACACTAAAAAAAAAAAAAAAAAAAAAAACAATACTTTTAATCTAATCCTTACATTGAATTATTATGTTGGGCAGTCACAAGAATAGAGGTCAAGAGCAATCGGGATTTAGAGATACTTGAACTGAATCATCTATCTTCTCAATATTAATATAGTATGAGGAGAGGAAGGGATGAAGGAGTTAGAAAGCCAAAGTTTAGCGGTAGGAAGTTGAAGGGATGCTATTTGAGATTGTAACCTTGGAACACAAAGGGTTGCCGTTTGAGATTGTGTAACCGTGGAACACAAAGGTTGTTGTCTAAAATTGTAACTGTGAAACACAAATGTTGCTGTGTTTAAATTTGAATCTGTGAAACACAAAATTGAAACCATGAAACACAAGCTTGGGTTTGGGCTTTATGGTGGAATTAAAGTTATAAAGATTGGGTTTTATGGGGGAGATAGGGATGAGATTCTTTTTATTAGTATTTTAAAATTTAGGAAAATTATTTTCAAATTATAGGACAAATTCAGGAAAAAAAAAAGGCAATGACATGGTTGCTGATGTGGCTCAACCTGAGCGTAGCAACATTAAATGCTACGCTTCAACTTTTAGATTTATATAGATATTGATTATAGATAGATAGTTTTCCCACACACAAAAGGTCATTCCTCTCTTAATTTTTTTTTTCATTTTTTTGTGGACTTTTTAAAAATATTTTTCTTGCATCTATACTTTAGGTTGATGAATTTTTGTAATATATGAAACTCTATTTTGGGTTGATGTGATTAAGTTGTGCTTTTATTACTATATTCTTGGTGTTTATTACTATATTTTCTATTTTTACTTTTTGTCTTCTCATATTATTTTATATAAATTTTTAGAGAAGTGCTATGTTCACAACATTTTCACAACAAATCATAGGAGGTAAGTTGTATTGGTTCTAATTTGAATTCAAAACTAAAATTACTTTTTTTTTCTACCCATAACAACCAATAACAACCTAATATTTAGGATTTGTTGTGAAAGTATTGTGAAAATGTTGTGAATATAGCATTTCTCAAACTTATCATTTTGTCTTGAAAATGTGGTTATTCTCTCTCTCTCTCTCTCTCTCTCTCTTGCAACTATACTTTATATTGATGAATTATTGCGATTTTTGAAACTCCATTTTGCATATTTTTTAGTTCCCCATTACAAGTAGTATCTCAGAGTTTCGGTTTGATTTTTGTTCGATCTAATACTTGATTATTTTGGAAGTAAGAATTTGAGTTTATATAAAAAAAAAAAAATAAAAAAAAAAATCTTGGCTATGTTAATTACAAATCAACATTCAGTCAATTTCGGTCCACTTCATCTATTCAATTTGGTTTGGTTTACTTTAGTCCACTTCGATCTACTTCATCCACTTCAATTGAATTAGGTCCATTCGGTCTACTTCAGTCAATTAAGTACATCGGTCTATTCGGTCTGGTTCAATCCATTTGATTTACTTTGGTCTATTTCAGTCAATTTGGTCCTACTTGGTTCACTTTGGTCCATTCTGTCCAATTTAGTCCATTCGGTCCAATTTGGTCCAATTCGGCTAACTAGGTCCATTCAATCCACTTTTGCCTATTCAGTTCATTTGGTCTATTTTAGATCACTTCGGTCTATTCCGGTGTACCTACTTAAGGATGGAAAAATACAAGTTTGGGTTGAGATTACTATCAATTATTTAAGTAATATGTTTATCAAAAAATTATTTGAGTAATATCAATTGTAGTTATATGATAAATTTTGGTTATCATAATAATCTCTTTAGGAGAATGAGAATTTGAATAATAACTTTGAAACTTAAAAATTTTAATTGTACCAAAAGAAACTAGGAAAATATAATGCATAATAACAATAGCTAAAATAATATGGACAATTTCAAAAAACAATAATATCAATCAAAAACTTAAAAAATTATATGTTTGTAAAAATAGAGTGATGGAAATTTGTTTTTGAAATTGTTTAATTTTTAGGGAAAACAAATTATGTACAATAAAATTTAGAGAATAAATTGTACGTATTCAATACAAGTTTGTCATGAGTTTTGATTATCATAATAATCTCTTTTAAGATAATGAAGAATCTAAATAATGTATTTAAATAAAAAGGGATAATTACACTTTACTTACCTGTGGTTTTCCTCTAATTTGACTTGCCTACCCGTGGTTTCAATTTTGACACTTTACCCACTTGAGGTTACTTCCGTTTAGTCTCTGTTACCCACCTCCCTTTCAGACGTTACTCTAACACCTTTTTTTTTTTTTTTTTTTTAATAATCAAAAACAAAATCCAAAAAAAATCAAACACTCCTCTTTCTCCCAAAGTTAAATAGTTTCAAGCTTATGTGGCAAAACTATTCCGAATCTGAATCCAACTTGAATTTCTTCAAGGCATAAATAATTAAATACATAGCCTTTGTTTTATAATCCTTATTGGAGTGTTTGAAATTATATAAAAGTTGCTAAACCGTACTAATTCTATTTGGAGAATTAAAGGTTGTGTTCTTGGGAGAGATCAAGCCGAAGACTCTTGTTACCATTATCAACAATCTCACTACGCGTTTTCTTGTGACAATGACAGAGACACAAGTTTCAAGTTTCGGCTACTTTCTTTAATTTTCTCATATGGGTTTTGTATAATTGTTGTACTTTTCTTTGATAATTTTTTTTTTCTAGGCAAATGGGTGTGTTTGGAACAGTGAGTGTGATTGCTTATTTATTTATTTATTTATTTATTGGGCATAATCGTGGGTTTTGTGTTGAGTGAAAATGTTGTGTGGAGTTTGATTTGATTGATTCTTCACTCAATGAATATGCTTTTTTTTTTTTTTTTTGTTGTTGTTGCAATTGATGTGTGGATCTGTTGGGTTTGTGTGTTTCACGGTGGTTTCTTGTATAGTGTTTCAAGATACAGTTTTGTCTCTAGCTCCTTCTCCATTTCAACCTCCCCATCTATTTTTGGGTTCATTTGCTCATTTACCATTTCAGCATCAGTTGTATGACGGCAAGCTCGTTGATGCAGTTGGGATGAGGAGGAGCTTGTACTCGTTATTGAGGGCTTCACAAGTGAAATAGTTCCAGGTGATTGCTATTCACTAATGTCAATCAAAATGTGATTGGGTTCACTAGATCTGTAAAAGACTGTGACCAAAGGCTTAAGGACTAAAAACAGGTCTTTTGGGTAAAATATTGGTCACAGGTGTCAGGTATCGGAATTGCTTGTTATTCAGTAAAGGAATCACCGAACTAACAAGCAAAAAGCTTGAGCAAGTCGACAATATAAGTATCAATTTTGATAGAAATATCCTTGGCATTTTGGTTCTGAAGTGAATTCTGGGAAAGTGGGGGATTAACAACATGTGTCTTCATTCTTACACTTATCCTCAACTTCAAGGTTAATTTCGCCACCATTTTGAATGCCAGAATTTTCTGCTGTGAGTGTGACATGTCCAGGACTTGTCTTAGAATCCCAAAATCAACACCATTTTTCAATCCAAAGTACCCATTAGAAAATTTACCTGAAACCATGCAGTACATAAGCTTTTTATTAGCAATAAGGCTACAGACGCAGCACAAACCCAGCAGATCCACCACAACATACCCAACGCTGGCAACAACGAGATCTAAATCTAGTCAAAAACTCAAATCCAAACACACAACCATCGTAAGAGATCTGTGGTTTGTACTTTGATGGTATTGTTTGATTTGATTTGTGTTGGAAATTTAGACCCTTTAAACACACAGATTGCGTAGCCTAGATTAATTAGCCAAGTTGTTACTTAGTCAAATTATGCAATTCTAGGTTAAAGCAATCAAATAATCATATCAAGATATAAAGCAGCGGAATAAAAAAACACAAGATATGATCACCCAGGAAACCACTCGGTAAAAACCTGGGGAGGATTTGACCCACCGATCCTCAAGGCATAACAGAATTCACTATGAAAGAATTGAAGTTCTTATAGAAGGACTACAAGCTCCCCGCTCGACTTCCTAATGCTACCCACCAGTAAAACTTCCTGACACGACCACGCGCAGGCTCCGAATCCACGGACTACTTCTTTCTTGAATTCTTCAATCAGCTACAAGCTCCCCGCTTGCTTTTCTTTTTAAGTTCCAATGGTTGCAACTATAATGATCTTCAAGAAATGTATGAGCAACAAAGCAATATGGACAACCCCCAAAAACGTGGCTAGGGTTTAGTTTATATACCTAGGGTAAAAACACAAAACCCTAAACGTTTAATGAAGTAGGGCTGAGTTGGAAAATCTGCAGAAAATTCAACCTGTGCGATTTTCGATCGATCGAGTCTATTCTTCGATCGATCGAGCCAGGCCGAAAGTCCCAAGTACTTCTGCAGCCACTCGATTCCAACTTTACAATATTAAACCGACTTTGAGCAATTCTAAACAAGACTAAATACACTATTTTGATCATGGTTTGCCAACATTACAAATTAGAGTTCTAAATACAAAAACTCCTAAGACCTTAGAACCTAACAATTTGTATTAGTTTTCTAGGTGTATGTTCTTCATCTTTGTGTATGTGCTTCATGTTTGTGAATTGTGAGAAACTAATACCATATTTTAATCTTGTTTTTCTTTTTTTCTTTTTTATTTTTTCTTTTATTGTTTCTTTTTTTTTTCTCTTGTTTTGGGAGGAGAGAGACATAAAATGGGTGTAAAAAGACTTATTTACCCTTCTTTTTTAACAGAGGTGGGTAATGAAGACTAAATGGAAGTAACCTCGAGTGGGTAAAGTGTCAAAATTGAAACCATGGGTAGGCAAATCAAATTAGAGACAAACCACAGGTAGGTAAAGTGTAATTATCCCAAATAGAAATTATACATATTTATTTATTTATTTTGCTTGAAAGCATTATCAACTTCATGCAATTCATTTAAAAGTAATTACTTTAAAACAAATGAGTAACTGTCCTATAGATTAGATTTGTATATTCACAGCCTTCATGCTTAGAACAATTTTCACTTAAATTTAGCTAGACCGAAGTGATCTGAAATGTTACGTTAGTGTGGCTCAACAAAAATCTAGAAACAATAAATGTTATGTTTAAGATTTTAGATATTATGAGTTTGAGATCTATATATTTTTTAATAAATTTAGATTTAGAATAGGTGCTTTCAAGTCTCAACCCAAACATGTGTTTTCCCAATATGTAAGTGCACAAAAATGGACCAAGGTGGACACAAATAGACCGAATTGGACCAAATGGAATGAAGTGGACTGAATAGACTTACTAGGACCAAGTGTGAACAAGGCGGACACAAATAGACTGAATTGGACCAAATAGAATGAAGTGGACTGAATAGACTTAGTAGGACCGAGTGGGAACAAGTGGATCAAATAGGACCGAAGTAGACTAAATAGGACTGAGTGGACCAAAGCAGACCAAATAAGATCAAAGGGGACTAAAGTGGACCGGATAAGAACACATGGACAAAGATTCGGTCCAAAGTAGACATAATGGGCCGAATAGAAACAAATAGGACTAATAAAACATAAGTGGACCGAATAGAACAAATGTAGATCGAATGGCCCGAATAGAACTAAATTGGACTAAAGTGAACATAATGGACCAAATAGAACCATTGTGGACTGAATTAACTTAAGTGGATTGAATAGGACCAATGTCGACCAAATATGACCAAAATAGACTGAAAGAACCAAAGTCCCACCAACACAACCCCCCCCCAAACACTACTTTCCCGCCCCCCACCCGTGACTGGAAGTAAACTTCGAGGTTAATTAGGTATATAATAGCATGTCAAAAAAGAAAACCTTTCATGTCCAAAGGGACAAGAGTGTCTCTTACATATACTTCTTTCTTCTGATTCGTTTTGCTTTTTTGATAATCTGATTCGTTTTGCTTATCATGCTTAGAACAATTTTCACTTAAATTTAGCTAGACCGAAGTGATCTGAAATGTTACGTTAGTGTGGCTCAACAAAAATCTAGAAACAATAAATGTTATGTTTAAGATTTTAGATATTATGAGTTTGAGATCTATATATTTTTTAATAAATTTAGATTTAGAATAGGTGCTTTCAAGTCTCAACCCAAACATGTGTTTTCCCAATATGTAAGTGCACAAAAATGGACCAAGGTGGACACAAATAGACCGAATTGGACCAAATGGAATGAAGTGGACTGAATAGACTTACTAGGACCAAGTGTGAACAAGGCGGACACAAATAGACTGAATTGGACCAAATAGAATGAAGTGGACTGAATAGACTTAGTAGGACCGAGTGGGAACAAGTGGATCAAATAGGACCGAAGTAGACTAAATAGGACTGAGTGGACCAAAGCAGACCAAATAAGATCAAAGGGGACTAAAGTGGACCGGATAAGAACACATGGACAAAGATTCGGTCCAAAGTAGACATAATGGGCCGAATAGAAACAAATAGGACTAATAAAACATAAGTGGACCGAATAGAACAAATGTAGATCGAATGGCCCGAATAGAACTAAATTGGACTAAAGTGAACATAATGGACCAAATAGAACCATTGTGGACTGAATTAACTTAAGTGGATTGAATAGGACCAATGTCGACCAAATATGACCAAAATAGACTGAAAGAACCAAAGTCCCACCAACACAACCCCCCCCCAAACACTACTTTCCCGCCCCCCACCCGTGACTGGAAGTAAACTTCGAGGTTAATTAGGTATATAATAGCATGTCAAAAAAGAAAACCTTTCATGTCCAAAGGGACAAGAGTGTCTCTTACATATACTTCTTTCTTCTGATTCGTTTTGCTTTTTTGATAATCTGATTCGTTTTGCTTCACTAAAAGTATTTAGGACCTTCAACCTTTCAGCTCTAAAAGTGCCTCATATTCTACTTTTATTCTTTAGTTTCGGTTTACAAAAGTCTTTCGGCTTCTCGTTCCCGACGACAATGTCGAATCAAGGAGATGGTCCGGCGATTGGGATTGATCTGGGAACAACTTACTCATGCGTGGCAATGTGGCAACGTGAAAGAGTAGAGATAGTAGTGAATGATAAGGGTAACAGGACCACTCCCTCCTATGGAGCGCTTGGTCGGTGAGGCCGCCAAGAACCAGGTCGCCAGGAACCCCACCAACTCCGTTTTCGGTAATCTTGATCGAAGTTTATTTTTTTTTGTTAATGTTATTCTTAAGCACTTATTGTTCTATTCCCATTAATAGTAAGGTTACTCGTGAATTTAACTTTGATCACATCCATCGTTAGCTCGCGGCATTAAATAATAATTCCAAATAAATTGATTTTTTTTTTTTATTAAATTGTGACTGGGTCAAACAGTACTAGCTAAAGCTGCAAATTAATTGTTAATTCTTTCGTTTCTTATTTCTATTTTATCAGGCCTATATGAGATAGAAAATGTTCTCTTCCCTTCCTAAAATTCACAAGAAATGAAAATTTTATTTTCTGCTCTGCTTTATTTTTAACAAATCATTTTTAGTTCCTTAAAAATGGTATTGTCATGTAGATGCGAAGCGATTGATTGGTAGGAGATTCAGCGATCCTTTAGTTCAGGAAGATATCAAGCTTTGGCCTTTCAAAGTCATTTGTGGTCTTGATGACAAGCCTATGATCGTTGTCAACTATAAGGGCGAAGAGAAGCACTTTTCTGCAGAGGAAATCTCATCTATGGTCCTTAGAGTGATGCGTGAGATTGCCGAAACCTACCTGGGCACGACTGTGAAGAATGCGGTTGTTACTGTCCCCGCCTACTTCAATGACTCCCAGCGTAAGGCTACAAAGGATGCTGGAGGCATTGCAGGCCTGAATGTCCTGCGTATAATAAATGAACCAACTGCTGCAGCCATTGCTTATGGTCTAGACAAGATTGCAGATAGCAATGTGTTGTGCAGATAGCACCCCAGGATTCCAATTAATAACAGTAAATAAGCGGAAATTAAATAACAAGCACACACAAAAACACAAGAATTTACGTGGTTCGGCAAACTGCCTACCTCCACGGAGACGACGGAGAAATTTCACTATAAAAAATAGGGAGATACAATAGTGCACAATAACACTCTCAAGAAACCCAAATCCCAATTACACCCTAGCACTCTCTCACAGAAACAATAAGAATAGAAGCTGGCTGCCTCTCTTTTCTCTATTTTTCTCTCATGCGGCTGCTTACTAGGTTAATTGGAATTCTCTAATTCACCTACCTCCACGGAGACGACGGAGAAATTTCACTATAAAAAATAGGGAGATACAATAGTGCACAATAACACTCTCAAGAAACCCAAATCCCAATTACACCCTAGCACTCTCTCACAGAAACAATAAGAATAGAAGCTGGCTGCCTCTCTTTTCTCTATTTTTCTCTCATGCGGCTGCTTACTAGGTTAATTGGAATTCTCTAATTCTCTCTTACCATTCAACACCCTTAATATATATATATATATATATATATTATAGGCCGGCTGTACTGGGAATTAAATTCCTAGTTGAATTTGGTTTCCTAATACTACTTGACTTGGGCTTGTGGCAATTCAAGCCACACACACGGCCCACTTCAACACAATGGCAAGAGAAATGTGTTGATTTTTGATTTAGGTGGTGGTACTGCAGATGTCTCACTACTTACCATTGAAAAGGGTGTCTTCCAAGTGAAGGCCGTTGCTGGAGATACTCACCTTGGAGGTGAGGACTTTGATAACCGAGTGGTAAAGCACTTTGTTGAAATATTTAAGAGGCAACACAAGGTGGACATTAGTGGGAATTCCCGAGCTCTTAGGAGGTTGAGAACTGCATGTGAGAAGGCAAAGAGGATTCTTTCTTCTGCAATAGATACTACCGTTGAAGTCGATTCTTTGTGTAATGGTATTGATTTCTTTTCAACAATTACCCGTGCCAAATTTGCAGAACTCAATATGGATTTATTCAAGAAGTGCATCGCTATTGTGGAGAAGTGCTTGACTGATGCTAATATGGATAAGAGCTGCGTCCATGCTGTTGTTCTTTCGGGTGGTTCTTCCCGAATTCCCAAGGTGCAGCAGTTGTTGCAAGACTTCTTCGATGGGAAGGAGCTTTGCAAGAGCCTTCATCCGGATGAGGCTGTAGCTCATGGAGCAGCTGTTCAAGCTGCGATCTTGACCAATATGAGAAATGAGAAACTGCAAGACATCGTGCTCTTAGATGTCACCCCTCTTTCCCTTGGCGTAAAAGCTAATGGAATGGATATGAATATTATGATTCCAAGGAATACCGCCATTCCTACTGAGAAGAATAGGTACTACACCACTGGCGCTGACAACCAAACTTCTGTATTGATCTCTGTTTACGAGGGTGAAAGAGCAAGAACTTGTGATAACAACTTGTTGGGACGATTTAAGCTTCCTAATATTCCTCCAGCACCCAAGGGTGTTGTTAAAATAAACGTTTGTTTTAATGTTGACACTAATGGTATCTTGAATGTTTCTGCTAAGGAGATGACCACTGGTGTAATGAGGAATATCACCATCACTAATGATAAGTCAAGACTGTCCAGCGAAGAGATTGACAGGATGGTCCAGGATGCAGAGATATACAAGGCCGAAGATGATGAACACAGGAAGAAGGTCAAGGCTAAGGATGCTTTGGAGAACTATGCCTACAACATGAGGAATACTATCAATGATGAGAAGATTAGTGCCAAGCTTTCCCGTAAAGGTAAGAAAAAAAATTAAAGATGCTATTCAACAGGTGATTGAGTGGTTAGATGGCCTCCAGCTCGTGGATTCAGAAGAGTATGCGGAAAAGCTGGAAATGCTCGAGGGCATCTGCAATCCCATCATTGAGAGAATTTATAGATAAAAACAAAATATATTGAGCAGCACCTCTCGATGGCGCAACATATGTGAGGGTGCAGACCCTGTTACTAGTGTGACTATTTCGACTTTATTTTTCCACACCTTTAACTCAATTATTTTCTTGATAGTTATTAGTAATTTGTCCTTGGTGGGAAATTTATTACTTAATTTATGGTTTTTCATTTTTATTTCCACTGATAAAGTTGAGCCTCAACCTGTCTAGCTTGGATGTGGATTTATCCTCATAAAAGCCACAGTTTGTTTGGATTTTAGAGACTTAGATTAGATTAAGAAGCCATATGAATTGATAAAGGATTAGCTCTGTCTCTGTTCATGGAGAGGATAAATTGCCCCTGTTACGTAGCCTCTGTGAAATGTAATATGGCCCTGAATTTATATTTAGAAAAAAAAAAAAATCTGATTCAAGATACGAAAATTTTTCTTTTTTGGTTGTGAGAGAAATAGTGGAGAGCAAACGATCCTGAATCAATCGAGACACCACTGCTGGGATTTCAATATTCTACTGGAAATTCGAGGTGAGGTTCATAAGCTTGTCTCGCCATACAAGAGAAGAGCAAGGCAACCTTAAAATTTTCCACTCCCCACTTTTTCCTATACAACTCCACTTGAATATGTTGTAGTAATTGATATAAGTTGATAATTGCAATCTGTGCCTCCAATGACAATTCGTCATGTGCCATTTTGTGAAAATAAAATATGCAATTTTTTTCCCCTGACAAATAGAGGAATCGATGTAGGAACATCCTTAGGCAGGTACTGTTAGGTTTTAATTTGGTAAATTCCTTGCGACAAACTGAGGGTTGTATTTCAATGTTTGTAATTTAGGGTTAAAGAGTGTAAAAAATCTTTTACAATGTTCATTGAAGAAATTGAAGACAAGCAAGCTCTCTCTAGTAAGTTCTAGACTGCTCGAGTGATCATTATTTGAGAAACAAAAATTCTGTGACACTCGAGCAAGATTCTCAGGTTTTGTTTTCCTAGTGCAGCTTGAAGCCTACTTTTGATTTTTTACACATATATAAAGACGTGGTATTACATGTATGCACCCTCTCACATAGAGGTGGAACTCACACTTGTGGAACTCAGCCCAGTGTGAGAATGTGGATACATGATAAATTTTCTTATGTATAAATCACATGTTACATGACCTTTAAAAAAATGGTGGCAATGCTAAGAATGTTTTTTTTTTTTTTGGTTGAGAAAAGCCATACTGAGAGACCTATGCCCAAGGATGGAACTAGGAATTTGTCTTAGGTGCTGATTATTTATGAATAAAAAATATGCAAAGATTCCAAAAATAAAAAAATAAAATAAATAATACGTACAAATTTAAAATAATATTTATTTGTCATTAACAAAATAGGAAAAAAAGAGAGGCACAAATAACTATTTCTTAGTACTTTCAAAGCGAAATTACACTATTGGTTTCTAAAATTTACTCTTGTGAGTGTAATTAGTTTCTCAAATTGCAAGTAAGTCCTATCAATTCCTTAAGTTTTAAAAATTAGTGGTGTGTGGGGGTAAAAACAGTGGCATCGGGGCCCAAGGGTTGAGGATTGGGCCTGGGTGTTAAGCCCACTACAACTAAGTTTTAGAGATGGGAAAGGCGGACCAACTTAGGGGTTCCATAGTCAAAGGGGCTGAAGTAAAAAAAAGAGACCCAATGAAAGATAACAAGAACTGAGACAGAAAGAATAGTCAAAAGATTGTATTTAATGGCTTATCGGTTGATCGAGGGAGCTTGTTACACGCTAATAAATTACAAGTTTAAGTAATTTGTTCCTAATTCTAAAATCCCCATCTTTCTTCAATGGGTTTTCCCTTCCTTTTATAGCTGCTTGCCTTTAATCCGGAACCTTCATCTAGAAGGTGGTGGATTCTCCTAGATACTTGTCCCATCTCTCCTTTGGGGGAAGTGCAGAGCAAGCTACAGGTTGGTCGGGCACTGTTTAGACGCCATTTCCTCCATAAGTGCAATTGTATTAGTTGGTGCAATACATTTAATATGGAGGTGATGAATGCTTATTCAACACGCCTCCCTTTCTCTTTAGTCCAGTACTTACCTTGGTTGCCCGCCCTAATCCAAACCCCCAAATAAGGACGTAGTTCATCTCTCCTTCCTTGGAGCGCGAAGGGCTCTCACCTGACTCTCTTCTCTTAGTTAGGCCAACACTCTCCCATTCGTCCATTGGGCCCATACAATCCTCGAGCGTGGCCTAGTAGTGGTGCTGTCCTTAGATCCCCCACAATACCATCTACTCACTAGGCCCATATGATCTGGCATGGCCCAATATTGGTGATCTCCTTGGACCCCCCGCAAGTGGTATTAGTCATTCCATTAATTACTGTTAGTGTTCTTACTTAAGTGGCTATTGAAATAGTGATATGTTTTTTTTTTTTTTTTTTAGTGATGTGACATTTTTTTAATGGAAAATTACACTTTACCACCCTAAACTATATACTAGATTATCCCATAAATTATTTGAATGTACACTTTGCACCCTAAACTATCACACTTTGCATCCCACCGTTACTTTTGTTGTCATGTTAGACGGAATCCTACTGCTTATGACACACACATGCATCTTGCTTAGGTGGAATAAAATTAAAAGGCAAAAACACCATTCTTCAAAATCAATTAAAACAAAAGTCCATTTTTTCCAGCTCTCTCTGTCTTGCGTGCATGCCCACTGCCCAACCTCTCCCTAAATTCAGATTCTTATAAACCCTAAATCCCCAAATGCTTTTGAAGATTTTGGACAAGTTGTATAGAGGCCGTTCAACAGGATCAAACCGAGTCATAGCAGCCTATTATCTCATAAATGGCAGGATGGCCTGCCTACATAAACATGACTATCATTACATTTGGCTTTTGCTGTGTTTTGAACTTATCCCTTAATATGTTCTTTATTTGAGCATATGCGCGCAATAACATAATCATTATTGAACGCCATGTACGTGTGCAAGAGTAAATCTGGTTTAATACCATTTTTTTTCGCTTTCAAAAATTTAGTTTAAAATCTTTTGCAAGAATCTGAATTTGGGGAGAGGCTGGCTGGGCAGTGGGCACGCATGCAAGACAAAGAGAGTTGAAAAAAATGGGCTTTTGTTTTAATTGATTTTGCAAAAGGGTATTTCTATTTTTTAATTTTGTTCCACCTAAGCAAAATGCTTGTGTGTGTTATGTGCAGTAGGATTCTGTCTAACATAACATCAAAAGTAATGTTGGAGTGCAAAGTGCAATAAATGTGATAGTTGAAGATGCAAAGTGTGTATTTGAATAGCTTAAGGTGCAAAGTGTAATATAGTATATAATTTAGAGTGGTAAAGTATAATTTCCTATTTTTTTAATAGAGAAATTACAAAAAAATTATTTTACACCTCAAAAATACTCCAATGTATAGATCCCCCAATAACACATATTTGTTTATTCAAAAGGAATATATAGGTTAAACTCAACATCTATCTAACTTTAATAAAAGAAATCAACTTGATATAGTATTTGTGATAGATTTTATATTTGCTGCAAGCTAAGTTGCAGTAATTTTTGCAAAATGCATATGTGTCAAGTGGCTATTTGGTGAAAAATTCAATTTTGACATGGAAGTCTTCATTTAAATATAAATCTGGACATGTGTCTATCATAGGCATTGACACGGGTGCATTTTGGCAGGAATTGTTGCAACTTAATTTGCAACAAATCTTTGCTCTTTTATCAATATATGAAAGCAAATAAATTGTTGAACAGAAAGTCACTTGAAACTGGATCTTCGAAGGTCACAAAAAGAAAAAGGTTCAAGCTGGGGCCATGGTCTACTATCAGGAGGACATGTGCTCAAACCGTGCAAATCCAACCAATGGCTAGAGGCCGATGATATAGATCTTCTCTTCATTAATATATGGAAAGCGATATGAGTGGTGATTAGAAGCTTTCTAAAGCACTTTGGCTTATCCATATCCACAAAGAGAGAATAGAGCAATACCTGAAACTCTGAAAGGCTTTCTGGAGAGGAGAGGAGAAGCCGCGAGATATCATCATTAAAAAAATAATTTTTTTAATGAAAATTTTCATTAAAAATAATTTTTTGTGATTTTTTCATTAAAAAATGTCACATCATTAAAAAAAATATTAGGTCATTATTCTGTTAGCCATGTAAGCAGCATCACTAATGGAACTAAACAGAAGAACTAATACTACTCATTTTAAAACCTGAAGACTAATAATGCTCATTTGAAACTTAATGATCAATTGTGCTCACATGGTAAATGTAGGGTTAAGGGCCCAAATCATATACTGGGCCTTGGGCTTGGCCGAGAACATGAATGGTCTGAGGAGGAATAAATAGTTATGGGAGATTTTAGTTTAGAGTCTTATAATTAAAGTATGGAATGAATGGAAAGTGGTCTGAGGAGGAACTCCTCCTCGGATATGATGAATGCGGCTCAAGTATGTATTCCAGCGATTAGAGTGACCCTCCAAGAAGCTCCAATGATAGGGATGGGCCTTATGAATGTACGAGAAGGAAGGAAACCCAAAAATATCTAAGGGAAAGTTGCTACTACCGCATTAAATGCACTGCAGCTACTTTTTTGACTGCATTTATATGGAGAAGACCCCTGAACAGTACTGCCTTGGCTACCACAACTCATAGAAAGCCAAAGAGGGTGTCTGATGGAACAGACACTCAAATAAGGGCTCAAATGATCAACAAATATAGGATCAAGATGGTTCAAGGGGATCTATATAATATAAGAGACCCTCCATGAAAAAGGGATTGGAAAAAGGAAAGAGAGAATGTTGTAGCAATCAAAGTGATATTTGTAATCAGTTTAATTGTTCTGTATGGAGATTTACCTCCTTGAACAGTGAATTCATTCAGTTTTTTGTTCTTGCTTGGTCATCTTTTGAATCCATACTAGTTGTTATCAAATTCATTAGGACCTAATTGTTTGACCCACTCTCTACAAATTTATTATACTTGCCTCACTGGGCCAACATCCCTTATATTTTGGGATTGGGCTGCAAAACGTGTCCCTACAGTAAATTTTAAGGACAAATAGTGTAATTTCTCCTACAATTCAACTCAATCATCTATGATGTATTAAAATGGATCTCAATGTTCTGGTTTTTTTTTTTTTTTTTTAATTATTTATGATTGTTTTTGTACAGATTTTGCAGCAATTTTCTTTTCTTTATTTTTTGCACAAAATAAAATATTGAGAGGTGCTACGTCTACAATATTTTCACAACTAATTCCACAACAAATCATAGCTGATTAGTTGTTATTGGTTTAAATTTGAACCTATCATTGAGATTGCTTTTTTGCCCCAATAATAACAGTCAGTAATAACCTGCTACTTAAAATTTGTTGCGAAAATGTTGTGAAAATATTGTAGACATAGCATTTTTCTAAAAGATTTCACTAGAATATGATCTTTCATTTTGTTGCAAAATCTAGTTTTGATTGTATTCACAATTGAATAGAATAATTCCAAAATCCAGGGTATTGATTTCTAGTCCTTTCTTGCTAGCTATTTCCACAATTAAAATATATGTAAATTTTTTTAATGTCCAAATGTCGAAATATGTTATGATCAAAATGGTGAAATTTCATTTTCAAGTAGCTTTTCATGATTTTATGAATTTTTGCAAATAAAAGTTATTTAGTAACAAACAAATTAATATCATTAATTCTATAACATATTTGTTATTTGTTCTTATTGCATATTTGCTATTTCAGTAACTTTTGCTTGTTTACGTAATTTGGGGTGTTTGTATCCATTGCATAAAGTTTATATATCTTCTTGATTGTGTACTCAGGAAGTTGGTATCAAGTATATAAATTAATAATAAATAAGTGTAGGACCCATTACTTTCCCGCCCCACACCTGTGACTGGAAGTAAACTTCGAGGTTAATTAGGTATACAATAACTTGTCAAAAAAAGAAAAGGAAAAAGAAGAAATCCTTTCATGTCCAAAGGGACAAGAGTGTCTCTTACATATACTTCTTTCTTCGAATTCGTTTTGCTTTTTTGATAATCTGATTCGTTTTGCTTTACTAAAAGTATTTAGGACCTCAACCTTTCAGCTCTAAAAATGCCTTATATTCTACTTTAATTCTTTAGTTTCGGTTTACAAAAGTCTTACGTCTTCTCGCTCCCGACGACGATGTCGAATCAAGGAGGTGGTCCGGCGATTGGGATTGATCTGGGAACAACGTACTCATGCGTGGCAGTGTGGCAACATGAAAGGGTAGAGATAGTAGTGAATGATCAGGGTAACAGGACTACTCCCTCCTATGTTGCTTTCACTCCTATGGAGCGCTTGGTCGGCGAGGCCGCCAAGAACCAGGTCGCCAGGAATCCCACCAACTCCGTCTTCGGTAATCTTGATCGAAGTTTTTTTTTTTTGGGTTAATGTTATTCTTAAGCACTTATTGTTCTATTCCCATTAATAATAAGGTTACTCATGAATTTAACTTTGATCACATCCATCGTTAGCTCGCGGCATTAAATAATAATTCCAAATAAATTGATTTTTATTTTTTTATTAAATTGCGACTGGGTCAAACAGTACTAGCTAAAGCTGCAAATTAATTGTTAATTATTTCTTTTCTTAGTTCTATTTTATCAGGCCTATATGAGCTAGAATATGTTCTCATTCGTTCCTAAAATTCACAAGAAATGAAAATTTTATTTTCTGCTCTTTATGCTTTATTTTTGTCAAATCATTTTTTAATTCCTCAAAATGGTATTGTCGTGCAGATGCAAAGCGATTGATTGGTAGGAGATTCAGCGATCCTTTAGTTCAGGAAGATATCAAGCTTTGGCCTTTCAAGGTCATTTGTGGTCTTCATGACAAGCCTATGATCGTTGTCAACTATAAGGGCGAAGAGAAGCTCTTTTCTGCGGAAGAAATCTCATCAATGGTCCTTAGAGTGATGCGTGAGATTGCCGAAACCTACCTGGAAGTCGACTCTTTATATAATGGTATGATTTCTTTTCAACTATTACCCGTGCCAAATTTTCAGAACTCAATATGGATTTATTCAGAAAGTGCATCGCTATTGTGGAGACGTGCTTGACTGATGCTAAGATGGATAAGAGCTGCGTCCATGATGTTGTTCTTTCGGGTGGTTCTTCCCGAATTCCCAAGGTGCAGCAGTTGTTGCAAGAATTCTTTGATGGGAAGGAGCTTTGCAAGAGCCTTAATCCGGATGAGGCTGTAGCTTATGGAGCAGCTATTCAAGCTGCAATGTTGACTGGTATAAGAAATGAGAAACTGCAAGACCTCGTGTTCTTAGATGTCACCCCTCTGCCCCTTGGTGTAAGTGTTAAAGGAACGGAGATGAGTATTGTGATTCCAAGGAATACCGCCATTCCTACTAAGAAGGAAGGGTACTACACTGTCTCTGACAACCAAACTTCTGCATTGATCTCAATTTACGAGGGTGAAAGAGCAAGAACTTGTGATAACAACTTATTGGGACAATTTAATCTTTCTGGTATTCCTCCAGCACCCAGGGGTGTTGCTAGAATAAATGTTTGTTTTAATATTGACACTAATGGTATCTTGAATGTTTCTGCTAAGGAGATGACCAGTGGTGTAACGAGGAATATCACCATCACTAATGATAAGGCAAGACTGTCCAGTGAAGAGATTAACATAATGGTCCAGGACGCAGAGACATACAAGGCTGAAGATGATGAACACAGGAAGAAGGTCAAGGCTAAGGATGCTTTGGAGAACTATACCTACAACATGAAGAATGCTATCAATAATGAGAAGATTGGCGCCAAGCTTGCCCCTAAAAGTAAGAAAAAAATTAAAGATGCTATTGAACAGGTGATTGAGTGGTTAGATGGCCTCCAGCTCGTGGATTCAGAAGAGTATGAGGGCAAGCTGAAAAGGCTTGAGAGCATCTGCAATCCCATCATTTAGAGAATTTATAGATAAAAATAAAATTGAGCAGCACCTCTCAACAGTGCAACATATGTTAGGCCACAAATCGTGTTACTAGTGTGACTATTTCGACTTTTTTTGTCCAAACCTTAAACTCTATTATTTTCTTTCTAATTTGTCCTTGGTTGAAATTTTTTGACTTAATTTCTGGTTTGTCATTTTTATGTCCACTGATAAGGTTGAGCCTCAACCTGTCTAGCTTGAATGTGGATTAATCCCAGTAAAAGCCCCAGTTTGTTTGAATTTTAGAGTCTTAGATTAGATTAAGAAGCCATATAAATTGATAAATGGTTAGCTCTGACTCTACTCATGGAGAGGATAAATTACCCCTGTTACGAAGCCTTTGTGAAATGTAACTTGACCCTGAATTTATATAAAGAAAAAAAAAAAATCTAGATTCATATGAGAAAGACTCACTGGGGGGGTCCTTGATCTGGGTCTATAATTACCATCCTCCTTATCGCCAGAAGAGAAATCAGAATTGGAGGGAGTTTGCCTTCGTCGCTCGTGGCGCAACTTCCTTTTTAGATATTCAATCTCCAACATCATGGCTCTAGTATCTTTTTCATGAGAAAGGTGTCTCTCACTTCGAGATTGGCTCCTGCTAGTATGGGTGGTATGCACACTAACCTCTCAGTCCCTTCTCCACTCAAGATTAACAAAATAATCTTAACATTGGGACCCCATGGATTCCTCCAGATTCGGACCTGAATCTACCATAGTTAGACATTAAACTCACTAAAAACCAAGAATTTCCCACAGATAGTGCCAATTATAAGGTCATAGTTTAAGTCTTTAGCCCAAATGATGGATGAACTTAAGCCCAAAAAGTCCAATACAATGAATTTGTAGAGTGGGTTGGAAAACTAGACTTTAATGAATTAGACAACAATTAAAGTGGATTCAGATGACAAGAAAATGAAAATAGACTAGTTTAATCTAAAAAAAATCATCATCGGCACAGTTTGAGGAGATCAATTCTTATATATTTCTCTTAAGTGTGATTACAAGTTCAATTCTTGACTACTACAGTATTTTTCTCTTAATTTCTAGATCTCTCTTTTCAAGATCTTTTTTCTATACTACCCTCCTTCTTCGTCCTTACCCTCCACGTGTAAACTAGATTGCTAGTGTTGATCCTTATCTCATCAGTACTTTCTTGAAGTCTTTGGGGATTAGCTGTAAGGCTGAAAGATACTGTTCAGGTATCACTTCTTTATTAATGCGGCTAGAGAGTTAGCTGTAGAGTATTTAATGCGGTGGTAGCAGCTTTCCCTTGAAATATTTTATGACCTCCTTTTGTCCAGCTCCTTCTAGATAATTATCCTTATTAGTGGAATCATCCGGAATGCTGCTCTTGGTGTTAGACGATATCTTCTGACCTTAGCTTTGCTCAGCCGAGGAAGTATTCCTCTTCAGACTGCCTTTTTAGTTGATCGTGATCAGAGTTCACCTCTTTACTTACCAACATAGATTCTTAAGAAGATGTTTACCTATCCTCGGACTACCTAATGTTCTTGGATTGGGCCCTCGGTCGAATATATTCATAGATATGTATTTCTGGGCCTATCACTCCTACAAGTAGTTTATTTGTAACCTTTTTTTTAATGGTCGATTTTCTAACGGGATTGGATCCCAAAAGTGATTTTTTACTTTGTTACCAATATGCGAATGCCCAGTAACTACTTTATGATTATTTTTAAATTTGGTAGTTAATAAGCAATAATTGAAATAATGTTTTGCATTATCACTTATACCAAAAATCAGTTGTTTTCTTAGCATAATGTTTAAAGTAATCATCATGAAGTGGAGGCCAAAAGTTAAAATTCTATCCTTATAAAAAGAAAAAGAAAAAACATAACTTATAACTAGTGAAGGAGGTACATAACTTATAACTTGATTAACTAATTCATTGTATAAATACTGTTTAGGGATCCAAACAAGCTTTTTAGAATCTCAAATCTATATCTATATTTTTATATATCTAAAAGTTAAAGTGCAACATTTATTGTTACTACACTCCAGTTAAGCCGCATCCACGTTCACATCATTATCATTTTTCTTTCCAATTTTTTATAATATTTTTTAACATTCACTTCTTTTTTATAATATTTACACTTTCTCCAACCTTTCTCCTTCCTTTACCTTTTTATCTCTCCATTACCTTCTACCATCTACCTTAATATCACTATTTATCTTTCCCATCATCTTCCTTCATTTTGTCTCTTCTTATTTACTCTCGCTTACTATAAATTTGTCATTTTCTCTTTCATTCTTTACATAGTTTTTCCTTACAAAAAGGCGATCTCTCCCTCTCTCTCTCTCTCTCTCTCAATTTTTTGGTAGATTTTATTTTTCTTTCATCTATGTTTTAGGTTGATAAATTTTTGTGTTTTTTAAACTCTAATTTAGGGTGATACGATTTAGTTTTATGTTTTAAATTATTATTATTATTATTATTATTTCACTTTAATTGTTAAATGTTATCATATTTCATTATAAAGAATTAAAGATAGTAGATAAGAATATAATATTATTTTATTACATAACAGGATTTGGATAATTTTATTTTATTGTTGTAGAGACTCAATTTGGATTGGACCCAGAGTATGAATGAGTTTTCAGCCCAACAAGCCCAAACAATAAATTTTTGGAGCATGGGTACAAGAACTAGTACCGTTTGACAGGAAAGGCTATACTCATCAAGTAACAAGGGATATTTTAGGTTGATTGAATGAGAAAAATTCTCCTCGGCTAGGTTTCAGTCCGCCTTCCTCTCTTTTTTTTTTTTCTCCTCCCTTTTTTTATGGAAAAATCCCTTTTTATCTCCTTCGTTTCTATGTTATATACTCCGTTCTCTCCTCCATTTCCATCGTACACGTGTAGTTCTTATCTTTGGAGCTCCTTTCTGTCCCATCCAGCACCTACCGGAACTTTTGCCCAGTGGCCATAAAGCTGCTTAGTCACTGTTCAGGTATCACCTCCATATTAATGCGGCTAGAGGATTAGCTGGAAAGCATTTAATGTGGAAGTGATGGCCTTGGAAGATATTTGCTACCTTCCCGACTCCTCATTAGGTTTATACCCAATTTCCAGTTCAGATACAACTTTGCAGAGTCTCCTGAATAAAATGAAAGTTACATTCACCTCGGACTTTGGTGTCCTCGGACGTGCGTTATGCCGCTATATACAATATCCACTCCTTTCTCCTATACTATCCCTTTAACAAAATTTTTTAAACTATCCTCGGATAACTAAGCGTCCTCAGATTGGGCCGTTGGGCCCCGAGCCCACTTCTGAGGAGTCCTATATCTGTTTAACTAACAGACCCCACAATAGCCCCTCAAAATCTCGCTTTTTGTTACCTCAGGAAAAAGGAAGATTTTGATATCCGGCCTTCATTTATTTCGTAGGTTTTCCTCTCTTTCAGAATGTCCTTTTGCTTGCCCAAGGCACGCTCCTGACATTTCGGCGTCAGGAGCACGCCATTATTAAATAATGACTGCTCTGTTGTCCCACACGTTCAACGACCTGATGCAAATCTAACGGTGGGGGATCCTTTGCATTTATGGGTGGGATTTTTCCCGCCCCCACTTTCTGCACCCTTATAAAGTGCCTTTCAAATCAAATCTCTCTTCAGTTACAAATTACACCATCTTAGCACATATTCATTGAATCTGTCTCTCTCTCATTACTCCACGCTCACATAAATACTAAGGGCCCGTCCGATGAGCTTATTTCCCAAACCTGTAAGTTTCCTTAACCCTCCCCAGTTTTCCATTTTTTGCATTAGTTATTTTTTACTATTGTTAGAAAATGGGTAGATTTAAGTATCTAGTTGATTCTGAGGAGCAAATAGAATCGTTTAGGGCTAAGTATAGGATTCCCT
Source organism: Quercus suber (assembly GCF_002906115.3). Taxonomy (NCBI): domain Eukaryota; kingdom Viridiplantae; phylum Streptophyta; class Magnoliopsida; order Fagales; family Fagaceae; genus Quercus; species Quercus suber. The sequence continues at coordinate 314,500 of NW_027069499.1, forward strand.
CAACAGTGGGTATGAGATACGCTTCCCCCCAGCTATTCGGGCCTCTACTCCCTCTACTCCATAAGGGGAGGTATCCTCTAATGTTGCTGAGCCACCTAAGGAAGTTCAGACTTAGGTTGTCCTCAGCTAAAGAAGTAGCAAGGCCCAAAGACGGAACGGCCTCTCACACTTTTGAACAGGCCTTAGCCTCAACCACCCTGCCTGCTGGAGAAGCTTCTATGGCGCAGGAAAAGAACGTTCCTCCTGAGGCAGCTGGCAAAGCCCTTCCACCCAAGCTCCAAATAAAGTTGATCAAATAGTTGCTTGTAGTCAAATTCCTTTTAGTGTCCTTTTTATCTCGTTTTTCCTTTTTTACTTTTTTTTTTAAACCCTTTTAAGGATGTTCCTGGTTGCAATGCGTAGTTCTTTTTTTTTTTTTTTTTTTTTTTTTAAAAAATACGAGAAAGACTCACTGGGGGTCCTTGATCTGGGTCTATAATTACCATCCTCCTTATCGCCAGAAGAGAAATCAGAATTGGAGGGAGTTTGCCTTCGTCGCTCGTGGCGCAACTTCCTTTTTAGATATTCAATCTCCAACATCATGGCTCTAGTATCTTTTTCATGAGAAAGGTGTCTCTCACTTCGAGATTGGCTCCTGCTAGTATGGGTGGTATGCACACTAACCTCTCAGTCCCTTCTCCACTCAAGATTAACAAAATAATCTTAACATTGGGACCCCATGGATTCCTCCAGATTCGGACCTGAATCTACCATAGTTAGACATTAAACTCACTAAAAACCAAGAATTTCCCACAGATAGTGCCAATTATAAGGTCATAGTTTAAGTCTTTAGCCCAAATGATGGATGAACTTAAGCCCAAAAAGCCCAATACAATGAATTTGTAGAGTGGGTTGGAAAACTAGACTTTAATGAATTAGACAACAATTAAAGTGGATTCAGATGACAAGAAAATGAAAATAGACTAGTTTAATCTAAAAAAAATCATCATCGGCACAGTTTGAGGAGATCAATTCTTATATATTTCTCTTAAGTGTGATTACAAGTTCAATTCTTGACTACTACAGTATTTTTCTCTTAATTTCTAGATCTCTCTTTTCAAGATCTTTTTTCTATACTACCCTCCTTCTTCGTCCTACCCTCCACGTGCAAACTAGATTGCTAGTGTTGATCCTTATCTCATCAGTACTTTCTTGAAGTCTTTGGGGATTAGCTGTAAGGCTGAAAGATACTGTTCAGGTATCACTTCTTTATTAATGCGGCTAGAGAGTTAGCTGTAGAGTATTTAATGCGGTGGTAGCAGCTTTCCCTTGAAATATTTTATGACCTCCTTTTGTCCAGCTCCTTCTAGATAATTATCCTTATTAGTGGAATCATCCGGAATGCTGCTCTTGGTGTTAGACGATATCTTCTGACCTTAGCTTTGCTCAGCCGAGGAAGTATTCCTCTTCAGACTGCCTTTTTAGTTGATCGTGATCAGACTTCACCTCTTTACTTACCAACATAGATTCTTAAGAAGATGTTTACCTATCCTCGGACTACCTAATGTTCTTGGATTGGGCCCTCGGTCGAATATATTCATAGATATGTATTTCTGGGCCTATCACTCCTACAAGTAGTTTATTTTAACCTTTTTTTAATGGTCAATTTTCTAACGGGATTGGATCCCAAAAGTGATTTTTTACTTTGTTACCAATATGCGAATGCCCAGTAACTACTTTATGATTATTTTAAATTTGGTAGTTAATAAGCAATAATTGAAATAATGTTTTGCATTATCACTTATACCAAAAATCAGTTGTTTTCTTAGCATAATGTTTAAAGTAATCATCATGAAGTGGAGGCCAAAAGTTAAATGTTACGTAGCCTTTGTGAAATGTAACCTGACCATGAATTTATATATAAAGAAAAAAAAAATCCAGATTCAAGGATATGAGAATTTTCATTTTTGGTTTTGAGAGAAATAGTGGATAGCAACGGATCCTGAATCAATCCAGATACCAACACTGGGATTTCTATATTCTACCGGAAAGTCTAAGCGAGGATCATAAGCTTGTTTTGCCATAAAAGACGAGGAAGGCCACCTTAAAATTTCCCCTCCCCACGTTTCCCTTTACAACTCCACTTGAATATCCAGTAGTAATTGAAATAAGTTAATAAAAGCAAACTGTGCCGCCAAAGACAGTTCTTCACGAACAATTTTGTGAAAATAAAAGATGCAATTTTTTTTTTTTTTTTTAAATTACTGAAGAACAGAGAAATTGATGTCGGAGCATCCTTATGCAGGTGCCGTTAGGTTTTAATTTGGTAAATGCCTTGTGACATATTAAGGGTTGTATTTCAATGTATATAAGTAGTGTAATAGTCTTTTACAATGTTTTTTTTTTTGAAGAAATTGAAGACAAGCAAGCTTGCACAAGTAAGTTCTAGATTGCTCGAGCGATTATTATTCGAGAAACAGAAATTTCGTGTGACACTCACAGGATATTCGCTTGAGAAACTTTCTCGGGTTTTGTTTTCTTAGTGCAACTCGAAGACTATTTTTGAGTTTTTACGATATAAATCACATGTTGCGTGACCTTTAAAAAAAATGGTGGCCATACTGAGACCGATACCAGGGATAAAACTAGGAATTTGCCTCAGGACCACATATATTAATAAAACAATTTTGATCATGTAAGAATAGGAAATATACAAATTCAAAAAACAAGTAATATATGAAATTTTAAACTAATAATTTTTTCAATTATTAGCAAAATAGAAACAAAATAAAAGCCACAAATAACTATTTCTTAATACATTTCAACTCAATCATATAATATATTAAAATAGAACTCAAAATTTTTTTTCTTGAAAATCATTTATGATTATTTTTGTACAAATTTTGCAACAATTTCAATTTTTGAAAACAAGCAAGCTTGCTCAAGTAAGTTCTAGATTGCTTGACTACTCGAGCAATCATTATTCGAGAAATTGAAATTTCATGTGACACTCATGGTCGCTCAAGCAACTTTCTTTGTGATGAAGCGTAAGCTCGTTAGTCAGCAGATGGATCCAATCCGCAGCTCACGTGTATGTTTTCTCGAGGATGGTCATCGGTGTGGTGCCTGCCACAACGTCTCCGATGCCAAAGTTAATACAAAGGAACTTTATAAAGTAAAACAGAATAGCAAAAATGGTAGCAAGATTATCCCAATATTTCTCATACCTTGTGCTAGTATTGTGAGGGTCTTATATATGTTTTTGCATCTCTTGACTGTTGGAGTAGTTATGGTGGCCTTAATATCCCTCTTGGTAACGTTTTATGCTTTGTAATATGGCTTTAATGCATCCCAACGGCTCATACAACTGGCTCTATAACTGCTTCGGGTATAATTGGCCATATTGAATGGCATGGTTGTCTTTGTCAGTGATGTGGGCATCTGCTCAATTCGTCCGAGGATGTCTTCATCCATAATCGTTGAGGTCGTCTATGAGAGATGAATTCGTCAGTCCTGTCAGCTACCCCCCGATTCTGTGGTCGTCCAGACATGATGACCATAGAATATGAAAAAATTTCAGATGGTAAGTGACCTTGGGATTTCGTTCCGCATTAAATGCGTAGTGGTGGCGTTCTTTGGGCTGTAGCCTACATGGCACATTCTAACTGGTGGAGTTAATGCTCCAATTGTTGGAACTATTGGGTTTCCCGCTGGTTTTTCAATTTCCAAAGTCTTAGTTTTAAACTTCCTCCCTTCTTATTTTTCCTTTTCACTTTCTCAAAAACTTCCAATCATTGTTCTGAGCATCTTCTTCGCCAGCCTTTCTCTGCAACCCTCCTCCAAACTGGTGCGCCGTGCGGTGGTTCTCTTCTTTGAGGTATGTTTTCCTTTTCACTTCTTTTTTTTCATTTCGGTCTATACATATTGTGGTAGATTTCTGATTTTCCCCCTCTCTCTCTCTCTCTATCTCTCTTTTTGTTTTTTTGTTTTTGTTTTTGTTTTTGTTTTTGTGTTTGGCTTTTTTGGGTCTCGAGGTTTTTAGATTTTTCCATTTTTTTTTGTGTTTTCTAGCTTTTCCATGGTTAGCGGTTGTGAGATTAGGATAGCTCGCCCCTCAATCTCATTTCTTTTTGCTCGACTAAGGGGTCATTAGGAATTTTCCCACATCTTGAGAACTTCGTCTACGAGGGCAATTGCCTGATTGCTGCATTGGCCGATCTGCTGTCCTTGTTGCGTCAGTCAATTGATTGGTTTGAGAATCTGGTGAAAGAGGGGAAAATAATGTTTGAGATTAGGTCCAGTGAGCTCAAGACTGGGTTATCATCTAGCGGTAACCCAGTGGAGGAAGACACAACTGTCTCTACTCTTTGAGAGGTTAGGGCTTTTTATGCTCTTGAGGAAGTGTGCGGGCTGGACGCCGATACGCTAGGCAGATTTAAGGATACGTTTCAGTTCCCGGATCGAGTTAGGGTTCGTCTACCTAGTGAGGAAGATCGGGCCTGTCACTTCTTTCTTGGGGAGGTTTGTTTCTACGAATCTGCCTTCATCTGTGGATTGAGGTTTCCGGTCCATCCTTTCCTTATGGAGCTCTTAGACCGCTTTGGTATTGCTCTTAGGTAGCTTATGCCCAACTCGTGGTGGATACTAATCAGTTGCATGGGAATATGGTTGGCTGTAAATGACGGGGACATGCTCAAAGTTGAGGAGCTTATCTATTTGTATCATTTAAAAGTGTCTAAGGAGCATGGGTACTATGAATTGGTGCCCTAGGAAAGGAGAGCTAGGATTGTCAAAGGTTTGTCATTGTCTTTCAAGTATTGGAAGTCCAGATTTTTCTTTGTGTCTGGGGACGATTTTGAGACTTCCTTTGGCGAGGTTTGAGGTGATCTCCCGAGGTTGCATCATCGGTGGGAAACCCCGACTTTAGGTGCGTCCATATTTCTCCTCGTCCTTTGAATTCTGTTGTGCTTACTACTATGGCTATTGATTTTTTTTTTTTTTTTTTTTTTTTTAAGAGATGGCCCAAGCTCAAGAGTAGGTATAAGGAGCGAGTGCAGAAGGCGATTGAATACGCACAGACGATTGAGAGCTGGGACGACCTTGTCGACCCAAGGACACTCGCCTTTTACTACCTCGGGCCAGAACCTTTTGCTTTCGTCCTGCGCAACCTCAATATTGAAGGAAAAAAGTGTAAGTGTTAGACTCGTCAGTACCTTTTTTTTTTTTTTTAAATACCTCATTTTCAAAAAGAGTAAGTGTTTCTCTCTTGTAGAGATGACATCCAAGTTTAATAAAAACATGTATGTGAAGATGAGGCAAAAAAAGAAGAGCTGTTATTGAGTATAGGAAGGAAGACTGTGCATGTGATTGGGAAGGGTCCCTCCGTCACTCCAACTGCCTCCGTCACTCCCATCATTTCTAGCACTAAAACGATGCTTCTCCTTCAACCTCAATTAAGGAGCTCCCTACTCCCGTCTCTAAAAGGTCGCGCCTGTCAGACAAGGAGAAGGAAAAGATGGATTCCCGCTCGTCCACCATCTTGGGAGACGAAAGACTAGCGGTGGACAGGGCCTATGGCGTTGTGACCGCTGATGATTTAAGGGTCCTTTCTCAAGTTCCTTTTAACAACATCATGAGTGGCCACGTCCATAAGCTTGTTTAGGTAGAGTATTTATGTAACTCCTCTTTTTTTTTTTTTTTTTTTTTTTTTTTACTGACAGTATTGAATTTCTTTTTAGGTGTTTGGGGAAAGTTTGCATATTGCCTCTGAGTACTTTACTCAAGAGGCCAAATTGGCATCTTTCACATCGAAGATGCAAGCTTTAGAAGGGGAAAATTCTAAGTTGAAGAAGAACCTGATTGATTCTATGGATGAGGCTACCACTTTGAAGGAGAAGGTCAACACCCTGAGTGACGACCTGAAAGTCGAACATCAGTTGCTCCTGGAAAATGACGAGCAGCTTCTAAGTGCCAAGGAGTCGCTCAAGACCATTGCTGCCAAATCTGTCGAAGCCTTCCAAACTACTGACGAGTACAACACCGTGCTCTTCAGTTGGTACTTTAAAGGTTTTGAGCTTCTCCGAAGGTACCTGGTCAAGCACCCCACCGAAGTTGATATGGAAAGCCTAGATCTAGAGGAGGTTGACAAGGAAATGGCGATTGATGAAGCTGCTCAATCCTTGGCTCCTAAGGGCGGTGTCTCTAAGAACGCTACTGACGCTCCAACTGCTGATGCTTCTACTGGTGATAATTCCTTTGCTGACGCTTGATGTTATTACTTATGAAAATTCCTTTTTATTTTTCGCAAATGCCCGTCATGTTTTGGGCTTTTTGTAAATCTAATTTTGGAACAATTTCATTTTAGTCTGTCTTAAGAACAATGTTATTGGCCTAGTGTTTATGGGTTTTCAAAGGTGACAATAGTGGTAATTGCCCGTGGTTTTTGGGCTTTAATTAAATATGCAGTTATGTACTTACTTGTGATTGCACATTCTTCAGTTTATGGCGTGCTTGTGTAGTTAGTGATGACCGTCTGTGTTGCATATTTAGTGGAATTTAGGCTTCCTTTTCTTCGTCAGTGGTTTTGCCCGTTTTAACTTCTTAGTGACTTGTATCGGTCTGGGTGGTGGCTTGTTACTTAGTCATTCTTGGCTTTTGTGACTTACACTCTTTTAGGGATCTTGTCATTCTTTCGTATTCGTCAATAACTTACATCCGTCATGGCGGAATTTTGTTACTTAGCCACTTTTTGGGGCTTTTGTGACTTACACCCTTTTAGGGATCTTGTCATTCTTTCGTATTCGTTAGTAACTCACATCCGTCATGGCAGAATCTTGTTACTTAGCCACTTTTTTGGGGCTTTTGTGACTTATAATTGGATAGAACTGCTTGCAGAGGAACATTAGCTGAATGACTCATTTATTAATTCTTTGAATGAATACATTTGTTTATTACTTTCATTGGTGGTACTTCTTCAAGTCCTTAATGTTCCATGGCCTTAGGAGCCTTTGTCCGTCTAGGGTTTCTAGGTGATAACTGCCCTGCCTGGAGTAGTGGGTGACGCAGTAAGGTCCTTCCTATATGGGGCCAAGTTTCCCTTGAGTAGGGTCTTTGGTTGCTGTGGTGACCTTGTGCAGGACGAGGTCACCTATTTCAAGTCATCTAAGCTTTACCCTCCTATTGTAGTAGTCGGCCATCCTCTTCTAGTACTCCGTCATTCTGCTAGAAGCTTTCTCTCTTACTTCATCCAGACAGTCCAAGTTGATTTGCAGACTATCGTCATTGTCTTCTTCGTTGAATTCACTACGCCTGATGCTGGTTGCTTTTACCTCAACCTGGATCACTGCTTCAGTGCCATAGGTGAGCCTAAAGGGGGTTTCTCCCATCGGGGTCCTTGCTTTGGTCCTGTAAGCCCACAAGATGTTGGGTAACTCTTCCGGCCAAGCTCCCTTTACGTCCTCTTGCTTGGTCTTGATAATCTTGAGCAATGTTCTATTCCTCACCTTCGTCTGCCCATTTGCTTGTGGATGCCCTAAGGATGAGAACTAATTCTTGATGCCCAGTTTTAAACAGAAATCCCTGAAGCCTTGGCCATCGAACTGTCATCCGTTATCTGATATGATTGTCCTTGGAATCTTAAATCTGCAAATTATGTTCTTCCACACGAAGCTCTAGATTCTTGCTTCTGTGATGGTTGCTAGTGCCTCTACTTCCACCCATTTTGTAAAATAATTGATGGCGACTAGCAAAAACTTTACCTGATCTTTACCTAGGGGTAGTGGACAGACGATGTCGATCCCCAATTGTGCGAATGGCCACGGGGATGATATCACCGTCAATCTCTTTGCTAGAAGTTGTTGGACATTCCCAAATCATTGGCATTTGTCACACTTCTTCATGAGCTCCACTGTGTCTACCTGCATAGTAGGCCAAAAATAACCAGTTCGAACAACCTTTCTTACCAGAGATTTAGGGCTGGCATGATCCCCACAAATTCCTTTGTGGATTTCTGCCAGGATGTACTTAGCTTCCTCTTTGTCGACACACTTCAAGTAAAGCATCGAGAAACCCCTCTTGTATAAAGTATCATTAAGGATTGTAAACCTAGCCGCTCGCTTCTTGACCTTTTTGGCTTCGTTTGCATTCTGTGGGAGGTACCTGTCTTGGAGGAAAGACATAATGGGTGTCATCCAGCTGTTTGTGCTCTGGATTGCAAACTTTGGAACTTCTTCAATGCTGGGGTGTTTTTGGACTTCCAATATCAAACCCCTTTTCGTCGCCCCTTCTTCTGACGATGCTATCTTCGAGATTTCGTCTGCTACCATGTTTTGGCTTTTTGGGATCTGTACAAATTCCACCTTATCAAACTATTTAAGAATGCTAAAATCAATCAATAAAAAACCCAACCAAAATTAATTGAAGAACTTCAGAAGGAAGGATTTGGCTTTTTGGGTGAGAATAGTTATCTTCTTTATATATATATATATATATATATATATTGCGTTTCTATTTTTCTATTAACATAGTTCAATTATTACTTAAATTCTATGATTTTGTTAATATTTTACATAATGCAATTCATCTCAATCATTTATGCTTTTTTGATTTGATGTTCTTAATTGATTGTGTAGATTATTTTCTCACTTATGGCAATATCAAAATGGCTAGACAAGTAATTTATATGTAAACTTTTACATTTGCATTGCAATACAATTTTTGTTTCTCTTTATGCACTTTTATTTATCTATTTTTGAAATTATTTTGATTGTGGTACCCTAGAAGGTTTAAATACTTATTATATATATATATATATATATAATTTATGGAATTTTTATTTCAATCAAAATTTTTCACTGAATCTATTTGGGATGTAACTCATCTACCATATGAAATTAGGAGATTTATGTGAGAAGAGCTATCTTCATTTTTTATGAGTATCTATTTTTCTATTAATGTAGTTCGATTATTGCTTAAATTATAAGATCTTTTCAAAAATTTTAGATAATGCAATTCAACTTGATTATTGATATTATTTTTTGATTTGATGTTCTTAATTGATTATACAGATTATTTACTCACTTATGGCAACATTAAAATGGGTATGATTGATAATTTATAAGAAAATATTTACATTGCAGTCTAAATACTTACATTTTTGTCATTTATGAAATTTGTTTTTGGTCATATATATAAGAAATTTATTTATATATGATTAGCACTTTTGCTATCATACGTGTTAGCAAGTATAATGGAACAATTTTTAAGTCCCCCCCCCCTCCTCCCACTCCCAACACACACATGCGCACAGACGCGCACGCACACACACAATTAAATTACAATTTTACTATTAAGAGCTTTTAGAATTTTAAAACTTACCATAATTTTTAAAAATATTTTATAATATCTTTTAAAAAAAAATACATAATATACATTTTCCATGTAATTTAATTTTTAAAAATATTTTTACTATTTTATTGGTTATTAGATTTGATTATATTATCAAAAAATTTATATTTTAAAATTTATATATAATATTTTTATTAAATTATGCATCGGGCATAATACTAGTTAATACAAAATTTCCGTGAAAGTTCTCAAAAGTAAAAACGCGGTACTTAGGAAAAGGGCATGATCTTCAATAAAATTGATAATTTCCGAGAAAGTCTAAAAAGACGGTACTTTTTTAATAAAATAAAATAAAATAACCCACAATTCCACAATTCCACGCGTAAAGCGACACGTCTACACTCATACTAATAAAAAAAATAGGTAGGTACGATAGAGGGAGAAAGTCTAAAAAGGCCGTACTTTTTTAATAAAATAAAATAAAATAACCCAAAATTCCACAATTCCACGCGTAAAGCGACACGTCTACACTCATACTAATAAAAAAAATAGGTAGGTACGATAGAAGGAGAAAGTCTAAAAAGGCCTTACTTTTTTAATAAAATAAAATAAAATAACTCACAATTCCACAATTCCACGCGTAAAGCGACACGTCTACACTCATACTAATAACAAATAGGTAGGTACCGTAGAAGGAGAAAGTCTAAAATGACAGGAGAAAGTCTAAAAAGGCGGAACTTTTTTAATAAAATAAAATAAAATAACCCGCAATTCCACAATTCCACAAGTAAAGCGACACGTCCACACTCATACTAATACTATATATAAACTTCCTTTTTCTGTTTCATTTTTCATCTTAAATTCATTTCTCAGCTTCTTCGTGCTTCTGATTCAGATATCGCATTTTCGCCTGGTTTGATTTTTGGGATTTTTTCTGGGCTTGAATTTGAGTGTTTCAGTAAAGTGGGCTAACCCGAGGAGCACTCAGATTTTGGTTACGCTTTTTTGAATCTGTTGTAAGTTTTCTATTCTACTCTTGATCTAATTCGGTGAAGTCTACTCAAGTCAAGTGTGCCTCAACCGCTCTCTCTAATCTCTTCTACTTTTGTGCTTTTTTTTTTTTTTTATCCATTAATTTTGCAATTGCTTTTATCTGAATAAATCATGGCCTTGTTGTGTGTTATTCTTCTTGAATTGCTGGCTTTTTGTTTTTTTAATGTTGGGTTGTGAATTGTGAAAGGTGGGGCCGTTGGGATAGGGATGGTATTTTGAATGTTATTGTAGGGTATTTGTCTTCTGATTTTTAGTTCATGACTAGGCTGATTTGATGATCAAGCATTCAAGCTAATACAGTTTATGGTTTCTTAAAAAAAAAAAAAAAAAAAAAAAAAAAATGCTATGCTAACACAGTTTTATTAACAAAATTTGTTAGTAGATTACTTCAAGTGGCCTTAAATTTGTTTGTGACTATATCTAATTAGATACAATAAACCATCCGGGTGCCACTAATCTAGCCATAAGAAAACATGGCTACGAAGCCCAAGGTATGTTTGAAGGAAAAAATATTTTGCCAAACAAATGAGACAGTATCTCTCCTGCTCCAAGAGCTATACACATGCTTAAAATAGTTTCAGATGCAATAAGCGTAGTTCTAGTCATATAGCAACGCCACTTTTGTTCCCTAATGATATATCTGTGCAAACTAGAAATGCAAGATGATATTATAACCTCAATTTTCTAAAATCAAATATTTGTCTTGCTTGTAGGTATCACTTTACTCACAATGCCTGGAGAAGATATCAAAAAGAAGGCTACAAAGACTCACTCTAGCCGCCAGGAGCACGGGACCACTTTGCGGAGAACACACTCTAGCCGCCAAGAGCACGAGACCCCTAAAAGCAAACCTCAATCTAGCCGCCAAGAGCACGGGACCACTTTGCGGAGAGCACACTCTAGCCGCCAAGAGCACGAGACCCCTAAAAGCAAACCTCAATCTAGCCGCCAAGAGCACGGGACCACTTTGCGGAGAACACACTCTAGCCGCCAAGAGCACGAGACCCCTAAAAGCAAACCTCAATCTAGCCGCCAAGAGCATGGGACCACTCAGCGGAGAACACACTCTAGCCGCCAAGAGCACGAGACTCCTAAAAGCAAACCTCAATCTAGCCGCCAAGAGCACGGGACCACTAAGCGGAGAACTCACTCTGGCTACTCAGGGCACAAGTTTGAGCGGAAGAATTATGAAAAGCCATACTGGTGCGACGGATGCAAGGAGCAGGGTTATGGATCAAGATACAAACGTGGCAACGTTGAACTCCATAGGGAATGCTTGTTCCCCTCCCCCACAACTTCCCATGAGTGTTTTCAAGGATACCACTTCAAATTCCTCAAAAAAACGCCAGGAGAGAAGGAACGATGTTGTGATGCATGTGGAATGGATGTAAAAGGCTTTGTTTACCACTGTGAAGCGAGGGGGTGGGATTTGCATCCATGTTGTCGCAACCTCAAGAATGAAATGGAAATTGATGGTGTGAAATTCCAGCTGTGCTGCAATAAGGTGCCAAAAAAAAAGTGCTTATTTTGCAAGAAGAAGGAGCTTCCAAATGGTTTCCCGGGCATCCCAGGTTGGTCTTATGTGTCCAAGACTGAAAGTGACAAATACCATTTTCATGTGTATTGCTCAATTAAATGGGTCATCGATAGCTGGAAGGATATTGAGCAACAAGATAACCGTTTGACGCTAAACAATTTGGCACTAACAGAATTAAAAGCTGATTCGATTGAAAGAGATGGAAAAGATTTGAAGTATTGGCGGATAGCGATGTTGGTCTTAAGGTGCACTGCAAGTTTACTTTTAGGGGATCCCACCCAATTAATTTTTTCCCTTCCCGATGTGCTGTCTTTCCTTGGATAGGGTACTGCCGCTAGTGTTCCAAGTATGCTGTAATAAGCATTGTAATGGAATAGCTATTACATCCCATACTACTGTTTCCCTCAAAAATAATTTCTACCACTTTGTAACTGTTAATCTGTTCTGAGATCTTGTATTCACTACTACTACTGTAAGTATTTAACTCTACTTTCAATAAAGAAGTATTTTCAGTTAATTTTATGTTCATTATACTACTTGTTACTACCGCCACCTTGGACGGATTACCGCCATACCGGACGGTTCTAAATTGCTTTCATTTACTTTGAATTATTTTGTTATATACTGCTTGGCTGGTTCTACCGCCTTATTATTGCTTTCATCTATTTTGCTTACATTACTTTGAACATATATATTACTGTGCTTCTGTCTCCTTCTCTTCCCTTCAGCTGTGCGTCCCCTTCCCCCTTTATGGTATCAGAGCCACTCTTTTCTGGTCGATGGTAGTGTTGTTGTGTCTTTGTATCTTGTCTGTATCTTGTCCGAACCTTTGGTGCTCCGTTGTTGTGTCCCCTTCTTACCATCGTTGGCGCCACCCTAGGTGTTAAGTGAATTCCCGGAACCTGACTGTAAGGCCCGTTTGAACCAAGAGAGGGCGTGTAGGGCATGTGTGTGGTATAGGATTGCTTAGGGTATGTGTTACGAAATGCAACGGTTGTGAGAAAAACATGATAACTGAGTGTTAAAACTAGGATAGTATGGATAAGTTGTGGAGATTCAACTCCTCTATCAGCTCCAGGACTGGTTGTCCTCCTGATATTGTAAATGAAGAAGATCACACTGTTGAAGATGGTGAGTTTCCTGATTTCCGAAAATGGAACATTTCCAAAGTTGATATCAAAACCATTTACAAAACTAGTTGGGTTGAAACCACTTTTCAACCCATTTACAAAGTGAGAACTATTGAACAAATATTTTCTATTTCAAAAATTCATGAAAAATGTTGCTTGTTTTCCAAAAGAAATATTAATGATTTCATTGCTAAAAAACAAAGTTATTTGCATATTGGTATGGTTCAAGTTGCTATTAAACCACTCACCCGAAAGGGTATAAATGCTTCTGTTCTCATGTGTTTGCGTGATGCTAAATTTAAGCACTTTAAAGACAGCATTCTTGGTATGATTACTGCTTCTTTGTATGATGGTCCTGTTTATTTTAACTGTTATCCTGATCTTACTCTTGCTTTAGATGATCCTAATATTGTTAAAGCTTTGACTCTGAATATTGCTTCTTCTGGTTATATCATGGATGAAGGTAGTAAACCTTTTGCTTTGATCTACCGCATTTATTATAGATTGTTGGGTACTCAGTTAAATCCTGATTGTTTAAATCACCGAGAACCTTCTGGTAAAACTATGTTAATTCAATGTTCAACTCCTAATGTTAAAGTTCAAGTTCCAAAAATGATTCAATGGCAAGATGTCAAGCCTCCCACTGAATGGTTGTTGGAACAAGAATCTACTGTTCCTAAACCTGTTTTTGATGAGCTAGATCTCACAAATATTCAACAATATCTTGATGGTACTATTAAAATAAGTTTTCAAAATATTCAACCACCTTTGAGGATCAACGAAGGAAGACATTCCTTTACTGGATCTGAAAGTATTTCGAAAAGAGATCAAGATCTCAATGAATTTTTGCAAAAGGATTTTGAAAAACCCTCTGATTTAAAATTAAAAAGTGTTTCAAGTGATAAATCCCAAATCAGCTTTGTTTACTATTCTACTAAACCTGAATCTTCCTCTCCATCTGATTTTCCTCCTATTGAAAATAGTGTTAACCGATTGAGAGTTTTGACTGTTTTAAATAAAGATTTTGAAATTGATATGGTTTCTTTGTTCAATGAGTTCATGCTTTCAAAAAATAGACCTAAAAGGAAATATTTCCAAAATAATTTTGCTCAAAACATTTTATTTACTAACCTTTGATAAGTAGCTCTTGCATTCTTTAACCTGAAAGGCATCACCTTATAACAATAAAGCCCTTGGCTTGTGATAAAAGCAATTTTCTCCTGATCTTCTTCAGCTATTTTTATTTGGTTATATCTCGAGTAGGCATCCATGAACGCCAGCAGCTTATGTCTAGATGTAGAATCTACGAGTTGGTCTATCTTTAGAAGAGGGAAACTGTCTTTCGGGCATGTCTTGTTCAGGTCAGTGAAGTCCACGCACATCCTCCACTTTCCATTTGCCTTCTTCACTAGGACGACGTTTATGAGCCAGTTTGGGTAGTACACTTCCTTAATGAAGCCTGCTGTCAACAGCTTATTAACCTTGTCTGTGACCATTTGGTCTCACTTCGGGGCAAATACTCTTCGTCTTTGCTGTACGGGCTTTCTCTCTGGGTCTACATTCAACTTATGCTGAATAACCTTCGGAGATATTCTTGGAATGTTCTCGTGGTTTCAGGCGAAGATGTCTATGTTCTCTGTAAGGAACTGGACGAGTCTTGCTTTCATCATAGGGCTTAGTGTCGTCCCTATTTTCGTTGTCTTTGTCGCGTCTCATATAGCTAGTTCCACTGTCTCCAAGGTCTCTATTTTATCCTTAATCTTCTTTTCAACCATCCATGTATAGTTCTCTTTCGTAGCTAGGACGGCCTGGTAGCATTCTCTAGCTAAGACTTGATCTCCTTTTACCTCGCCTACACCATTATCAGTTGGGAACTTTACCTTCAGGCAATAGGTGGACGTGGCTGCCTTCCAGTTGTTGAGCGTGGGCCTTCCAATAATTACATTATATGACAAGGGGCAATCTACCACCAAAAAATCTAACTGACGAGTCAACTGCATCGGGTAGGCCCTCACTATTACTGTCAACGTTACTATTCCCTTAGGATAAAACCTATCTCCACTGAAACTAATGAAGGGGGAGTCAAATAGGCACAGTCTTTTTGGATCTAGCTTCAGTTGCTGAAAAGCAAGAAGGTAGATTATATTCGTAGAGCTGCCATTATCCACAAGGATTCTTTTAGTGTTGAATCCCTCTATGGTCAGCATTATGACCAAAGGGTCGTTGTGAGGCTACTTCACTCCCCTGGCATCTGCTTCACTAAAAGACATGTCCGGTCCATCCGTCTTTGCTTGAACGGAGGTATCATGTGGTCGCTGTTTACCTGTCTCTAACATGCCTTTTTAAGGGATTTGAACGATCCTCCCTTGAATGGTCCCCCTACAATCATCTTTATTTCCCCAATCACATCTTGTGGAGGTTGGAATGGGCGATCATCATTCCTAGATGAGGTTTCAGGCTAGTTCTTATTACCATTTCTAAACTTACTGTACTCCCCCTTTTTCACATATTTCTGCAGCTTCCCTTTCCGAATCAACTCTTCTATTTGCTCTTTTAGGTCCCGACAATCTTCTGTGTAATGACCATGATCCTTGTGAAACTAGCAATACTTACTCTTATCACGAACATGGGGGGATGAATGTAATGGCCTTGGCCACTTGAGGTAGTGCTCGTCCTTGATCTGTGTTAAAATTTTGTCAACAAGCATAACTAAAGGGGTAAACTTTACCATTCGAGGATTCTTATCATCTTTCCTCATGTTCCCATCAGTGATCCGACGATCTGGGTGTTCTCGCTTCTGCCTCCTATGCTCGTCGTCCTTCCTCCCTTTGTCTCCTGGCTTCTCTACATCCTTTATGGCTGCTAATGCGTATTCAGCATTCATATACTTCTGTGCTTTCAGGAGCATCTCTGTCATCGTTTTTGGAGGATTCTTCACGAGCAAAGCCATGAGATCTCTAGACCTTAATCTTGCTTTGAAAGTCATTAGCTGCACCTTATCGTCAGCTTTGTTTACCTCTAGAGTCTCCCAAGTGAAGCATTTTACGTATGACCTTAGGGTTTCCTTTTCTCCCTATTTAATAGTAAGTAAGTGGTCTGCTGGCCTTTTCAGACATTGCCCACCGATGAAGTGACGCAAGAAGGCATTGCTTAAATGCTCGAAGTTATCGACTGATGACATTAGCAACTTTGTGAACCACTCCCTTGCAGCCCCCTTGAGGGTAGTAGGGAATGAACGACAAAATATCTCGTCAGGTGGCTATTGAAGAGCCAGTGTCGTTTTGAAGGTATTAAGATGGTCTTGGGGGTCCTTAAATCCGACAAATGGCTCAAATTGAGGCAAGCAAAATTTTGACGGTACTGGACACTCTAGGACTGCTGCCATGAAGGGCGAATCCATGGCTTTTACTAGTTTATCAATGCTTCAATCTGTTTTCTCCCTTGTGGCATTCCTTAGCTCATCTATCTCTTTTCTCATCTCTCTAAGAAGATCTGAATTTTGTTCATTTGGAGTAGTAGGTCCTCGATGGTTGCTTCTTCTATGACTGTCTCCTTCGTCTTCCAAGTTGTCTTTACATCGATTCTCCTTCTGTTGAAGCTGCAACTTCATTTCCTGCTTTTGCCTAGTAAGTTCCTCAACAGTGACTGCAAGAGCCTGGACTTGTTGAGCCAAGGTTGCGGAATCTTGGTTAGACTCCATCTGAATACAGAAGTTGATGGAAACTATGTTTTCGAATGTAAACACGAAAATGCAATTTCCCACAGACGGCGCCAAACTGATGAAGCGTAAGCTCGTAAGTTAGCAAATGGATCCAATCAGCAGCTCACGTGTATGTCTTCTTAAGGATGGTCACCGGTATGGTGCCTGCCACAACGTCTCCGATGCCAAAGTTAATACAAAGGAACTTTATGAAGTAAAACAAAATAGCAAAAATGGTCGCAAGATTATCCCAATATTTCTCATAACTTGTGTTGGTATTGTGAGGGCCTTATATATGTTTTTGCAGCTCTTGACCGTTGGAGTAGTTATGGTGGCCTTAATGTCCCTTTTGGTAACATTTTATGCTTTGTAATATGGCTTTAATGCATCCCAACAGCTCATACAACTGGCTCTATAACCGCTTCGGGTATAATTGGCTGTATTGAATGGCATGGTTGTCTTCGTCAATGATGTGGGCATCTTCTCAATTCATCCGAGGATGTCTTCGTCCGTAATCGTTGAGGTCATCTATCAAAGATGAATTCGTTAGTCCTGTCACTTTGATTTATTAAAATAAAACTCAATTTTTTTTCCTCAAAATCATTTATGATTATTTTTGTACAAATTTTGCAACAATTTCAATTTTTGAAGACAAGCAAGCTTGCTCAAGTAAGCTCTAGATTATTGCTTGACAGCTTGAGCAATGATTATTCGAGAAACAGAAATTTCATGTTCGCTTGAGCAAGTTTCTTAGATTTTGTTTTCTTAGTACAACTTGAAGACTATATTTTATTTTTTATAGTTTACACTTATATAAATGGCATGCTGCACGATCTTTTAAAAGAAGAGTTTAGTTTACCTCCAGTGCTTTTTTAACTGAAGGTGTCCTTTTGTTTTAAATACACAATGGCAAGTGGTAATGAGTTTTAATCTCTACTTTTTATTTAGTTAATGGGTGACGTGGTAGTTTCTCATTAAAATAAAATGAGATTCCAGTTCAAAAAGTACTAAAGATAAGCCAAACCCTTGTTGAAGGCCAATTTTTTGTCATTAATCAGGCCCATGCTCTAATTTTAAGACTTGGGCTCTGCAAGGCCATAATAGAGTTATGGGTGAGCTGGGTTTGGTTCCACCATGGAAGATAAATCCGATTCACAAAACCAACCTATGCGCAAACACAAATCCAAAAATCCAAGAGGGAAAAATACATATATGTATATGAAGGAACTAAAAGAATTAGAGAGAAAAGAGAATAGTCTAATTGATTTTATTATTTATTTGTGAAACCCAAAATATTGGTTCCTAGAACCACAAGACCTTTGAATCCCAAGTTCCACAGACTTCAATAGACCCTTTAGGATCCACAAGACTTGTGATACTTGGAAGCCTAGATCAATGTGGTTTTCAAAAATACAAGTTCTATAGGTATAGATTTTCCGTTCTACAATGCTTCTTTTTCTTAGACAGTCTAGGGAAAAAGTCCACAAAGCCTATAAATCCCAAACTTCACAGACTTAAGTAAGTCCTTGAGACTTTACAAAACTTGTGAGATCTGGGACCTTAGATCAGAGTGGATCTCCCAATTATTTCTACAAGTTGAAATTTCTATTCACACAATATTTCCTCCCAAGGTTCTTCACCTGGGCTAGTGTTTCTTGCTTATTTTTCCTGATACTATACATATCTTAGATGCTCAGTGTTTGTTCCCCTCTTTTTCTCTTCTACTTTGATGTTCCTTTATAGTGGGTATGGTTCAATTCCTCAAAATGGTGTGGTCATTAGTCTACTGGATCAACCATGGCTTCCTACCTTGAATTTGAAGGAGCTTGGTGGGCCTTTTTTCTTCTTTCCACTCTTGTTTTGTTTTTCGGGAACCCATATCCAAAAGTATTTTAATTATTTTCTCTTCATAGAAAGTTGTAGATTAGATGCCATTTGAGTTCATCGAGGAAGGGCCCATTGTTCAAGGTTGAGAAAGATACATTTTGAAGGTTCCTTGGGCTAATAGCAACTTCTCTTGTTGGCTATTTTTCTTGAAAGTAGTATAAATGTTTTTTTTTTTTTTTTTTTTTTTTTGGATATGGTTGAACTCCAAAAGCCTCCCCAGCATCTTTCTCCTTTTGTTTTCCTCCTTTAACCGAGGTCCCTCGAATCTTTTCCTATAGATTAGTCAATTTCAATTCCAAAGTTTCAATACCTTTTGGAGCATAGTGCGTCTCCTTCATTCTTCTTTTACTAAGGAACTCGATCTTGGTGATTGGTTCCTTGGTGGGCTCCTTTGGGCTTGCCCAATTTCTTGCTGGACTTTCCAAGGACCCTTTTTTATGACCATTTTCTTGGGTCATTTGCACCTTATTCAAGGCCATTTTCTCTCTTTATTTACTGAAAGGCTTTTACCGCATTCTTCATGGTTCTTCAATCTCTTTTACAAGAGTGTCTTTATAGAACAATAGGTCCTTTGTATTCACATAAGGCCCATGGTCTAGTTCCCCAAGTTAGGCTTGTTGTTGTGATTTTTTGGGTATCAACAACTCTCAAAAAATTGGTAGTCATAGTGAGACCTATGCCTAGAGACAAAATTAGGGGCATGTTTGGTAGACTGTAATAATAATTACATAGTAATAGAAATTTGTATTACAAGGAATATAATATACTATAATGTAATACTTATTACTATTAATTTATTTGGTGATAACACAATAATAGAACCCTAAAGATAATGGAATGAAAACATTTTAAATCAAACTTAAGATTTATTTTAGGAAATATCCTATTCATATAATTATATTTCTTAAAAGGTAATATTTTTTAAATTTGAAAGAGAGATTAGTTATTTTTTTATAATTTTTTATTTTCATAATTACTATGTCCATATGGAAAGTTTCTTTATTCGGAAATATATTAATTTTATAACTTAATATACCTACTAAGGAATAACTATTATAATCCTTTTAGATATTAATAGTTATTCCTCATATTAAAGAATAGCTATTTATAAGGAATGATTATTCTCTGTAATAAAAACATAACCAAATTACTGAATAGCTAAATCATAGGAAAAACTATTATATTACAGTGTCTATTACAGTTTTACCAAACGTACCTAGGAATTTGTTTTCGGGGCCAATATATGAATAAAACAATTTTGATCTTTAAGAATAAGAAATATACAAAAATTCAAAAAACAAGTAATACATAAAAATCTAAATATTTATTCACCATTAGCAAATATAAACAAATGAAAGCCACAAATGACTATTTCTTAATACATTTCAACTAAATCATATGATATATTAAAATGGAACTCAATATTTTTCCCTTCAAAATCATTTATGATTATTTTTGTACAAATTTTGCAACAATTTCATTTTTCTTTTTTTAAATTTCTTTTCATTTACGTATAGAATAAAAGAGTCCGCTAGAATATCATCTTCCATTTTGTTGAGAAATTTAATTTGATTATATTCATGATTGAAAATAATTATTCCATAGTTGCAAATATAAATTGAAAATGTAACTATAGCCAATCTATTTTTAATTGGTAGGCTATTGGTTTTCTAGTTCGTACTCACCACTTTTAATGGCGCCAATCACATAACATTTGTGTGTGTGTGTGTGGAAAGCTAATAATTTAACCTCTACTGACCAAATTTGATTATACTAGAAGACATTACCTAAAAACTGCATCATACTAAAATTCATACTTTTATATAACATTTCATAAGCAAGACATGTACAATATTTTCTTTGAACATCGTGTTCATGAAATAAGTAATATTAACTTCAATATGCTTAAATAATATACATAAGAGGTTTCAAAATCTTATAAACATACCTTTGTTTGAAGCATGATTATATGCCACATCTCCAATCATACTGTGATGAGGTAATTAAATCCATATTAACTAACCAATTCGAAAACCTAGGTGATTAAATCCTTATTAATTACCTTAAGTTGAAAACTTTAGAAATCAAATCCCTATTGATTAACAAGTTGAAATCAAATACATATTGATTATGTGGAAATCAAATTCATATTGATATTGGCACAATGAAATATATTTAATCATTTTTCTAAATATATTTAATTAATAAATATGTTAAATATTCAATTAAATATATCTAAGAATTCATTGCAACATACAAAAAATATATAATTAAAGAATATGTTCAATTGTAAAGTCATCTTGCTCGGTTTTTTTTTTTTTTTTTTTTTTTTTNAGTTGGATAGCACTTCAAAATTCACCTCCTGTATTCCCAGCTTTTTAATTATAGGTGCCAAATAAGCCAAAAACCAAAATGTCATACGAAAATATATAGTTCAAATATATAAGTCATTTGCATTTTTTATGAGCGGAGATTTTTTTATTTTTTTATTTTTTTTTTTTTTTTTGGGGGGTGGGGTGGTGTGGGAACCCTTTAGGTAGAGTTGGATAGCACTTCAAAATTCACCTCCTGAATTCCCAGCTTTTTAATTATAGGTGCCAAATAAGCCAAAAACCAAAATGTCATACGAAAATATATAGTTCAAATATATAAGTCATTTGCATTTTTTATGAGCGGAGATTTTTTTATTTTTTTATTTTTTTTTTTTTTTTTGGGGGGTGGGGTGGTGTGGGAACCCTTTAGGTAGAGTTGGATAGCACTTCAAAATTCACCTCCTGAATTCCCAGCTTTTTAATTATAGGTGCCAAATAAGCCAAAAACCAAAATGTCATACGAAAATATATAGTTCAAATATATAAGTCATTTGCATTTTTTATGAGCGGAGATTTTTTCTGTAAGGGATTTGTTTGTTTTATTTTTTTAAAGGGGTCAACAGCCACATATTAGTTTATGTGACCTCTTTAATTTTTAGGTTTTTGGGGAATACATTTTCAATTTGCAAGGAGGGAAGAGTATGAATTTTTTAACCAAAATTTTCAAATAGTTTATATTATTACATGGCCTTCTCTTGATAGATTCATCCCTGCCTATACCAAAGAAGATTTAAGAGCCTTCTCTCTTGAGCCAAATCGAAATACCCTTGAGTACTGTCCATCTTGTGATCCAGAAGATTGAGCATTTGAAAACTTTGCTTGAAACCGTTGAATTTGTTTCTTGTGAGTTTGCTACTACAAATCTTCAAGGAGTTCCTTGCATTCCTAAATTCTGATGTTGTGGGTGAGATTCATTCGTGAAAAAGATTCATAAGAAGAATTTCGAAGGTAGTGCAAATGTTGGTTTTATGAGTAGTTTACTTATTATTTTTATTTTTGGTGGATTTTCTAATGGGATTGGATCTCCCTAAGTGATTTTTCCGTTAAAAAGAGTTTTTATTGGTTTATGATTATTATCAATGTGTGTGCCTATTTATTGTTTTAAGATTATTATCAAATTTGGTAGTTGATAAACATGGTTGAAATAATGTTTTGTGCTACTTATTTGAAATATAACATAACTTGATCGATTGACCTAACAATGAAAAGTGCAATAAAAGTTGTGGGTTCCAATTAGCTCAACTGGTAAAGTCTCTGATGGTTGTATAAGAGATCTGGGGTTCAATCTCCGCCTACACTAAAAACTGATTGGTGTCTTGGTCTGATAATAAAGAACAATTATCAGGAGCGGACGCCATAGGTTGAAACTCTCTCTCAAAAAAAAAAAGTACAATAAAACAAAGGAAAAAGAAAAAGGCAAACAAAACAAAACAATACTAATTGATATTTAATATGTTAGTAAATGAGAAAATTTATATTATAGTATTATTAGACATTTATTACAGTTGTATTTGTATATGAAAGCTTGTATCTATTATTTTAAGAAAATATGATTTGGTAAAATTCTAATGTAGGATTTAAATATAGAATGAAATGTAAAATTAAATTAAAACATATTATAGAATAATCAGGTGTAAAAATAGGAGATCTCAAAAGTTTATGTGATAAAATATTGTATTATTGTGAATTCAAACAAAAGTTAACATCTTCGGCCTTATAGTATTTATAGATTAATTTTGTAATCATTTGTCAAAATATTTTTTATCATTGATTTTATTTTTTTCAACCATAGTTTTTTTAATAAAAAAATTATTGCTTGGAATTAAATCGGTAGGGTTAATTTTGGAAATGAAAAAAAGGGAACATCTATGGTTTTTTTTTTTTTGATAAGGGAACATTAGTATTTTTGAGAGAGTTTCAACCTATAACATCCGCTTCTAATGATAGCTCTTTATCTTCAAACTAAGATACTAATTAGTTTTTGGTATAGGCGGGGACTGAATCTCTAGACCTCTTATTTAACCAGTTGAGATAACTGGAACTCATGGAAACATCTTATATTGTTTGTGACATAAAGCATTTCAAAATTCAATTGGTATAAGAATTTTTCCCCCAAAAAAAAAATCAATTGCATTATCTAAGTGGAAACATCAAACACGGAGTCAGTAACTGAAACGTATTTGGGTACAAAAAGAGAGAGCCACCATTGCATCATCGTTTTGGTTTACAACAGAAAGCCTCCACCTTCCTCACCCCCCAGAAGGATATTGGACCTTCTTCAACATTTTCATTGCCGAAGTGTAGTCTTATAGTATTTCATTCATCTACTTCGTTTTGGTTTACTAAAGTCTTTGAACTTCTTTGTCCTCAGGGGCCAAAAAAAAAAAAAAAGGAGAGAGAGAGAGTCATTGAAGTTCTGTTCTGAAAAAAACAATATAAGAGAGTCGTCGAAGTGTAGTCTCATAGTATTCATTCATAAAATGAGTTTTTTATTTTTTATTATTTTTTTTATTAATTATAATTTAATAGTTACAACTGGGAAAGGAAATTTTGAATCTTGGATGTTATAAACACATCATAAAATAGCAACTAGTTGAATATCTATTCTTATTATTTGCACTTGGCGTAGAGCGAATGTGAAGACATTGGTATGTTTATTTTATTTATTTATTATTTTTTTAGAACCTTGATGATATGGATTATTGGGTATAACAAGCTTTGTGGAAAGCAAAATTTATTTGGATGTATGTCAGGCTGTTTGTAATCATTGTTAAATTTTGTTCCTAATGCTCATCACTTTAATTCCTTTAAAAATTTTCATAAAGGAAAAAAAAAAAAAAAAAAAAACACATGTTTTTTTTTTTTTTAAGTTTCAACCTATGACATCTGTTTCTAATAATAGCTCTTTATTATTAAACTAAAATACCAATCGGTTTTTGATGTAGGCGGGAGTAGAACATCAAATCTCTTATTTAACTATCAGATCAATTGAGCTAATTAGAACCCAAAAAAAAAAAAAAAAATTCACTTTAAGAATGTTCAATACTATCATTCACCTATCCCAAAAAAAAAAAAAATAAATAAATACTAGCATTCAAACATTCTGACTTTTTTTTTAAAGGATTTAAATATCATAACGTCATCTATTGAATTCTATTCAGGGTTCAATGTCGGAGAATAAGAATTCACAACTTCAATAATAAAAATCATTTAAAAAATCAAAAACCTTTTTTTTCCATTTTGCATCAATTATGAATTATTTGCTTTAGTAATTGTAATTATCAAAATTTCAATTAAAGTTATGTTTATAAATTTCAAACTTGTTTTATCTGCTCTAATCAAATTTAAAATTTTAACATGAGATCACAATGTTATCAAGAGCAGCTTCAAGTATATGTTGCAATGGTTGATATATATATATATATATATAAAGTTTGGGGTAATTTTAATTTTGCTCCCCTAAAGTTTCAATATTTTTATTTGCTCTCCTAACTTCAAGTATCATCATTTGGATTTGCTTTCCATCAATGTGTGAAGCCTTATAAAAAAACTCCTTCCTTGAGGAGAGGGCTCGTAATGATCTTCAGTTAGCTGTTAAGTTCGAAATCAATTAAAACAATTTCAAAGATAGAGGGTGTATGACAGTTCCAAACATATTGGGTTCAAATCAATACAATTTCAAACATAGGCGTAAGATACAAACATAGAGGGCAACATTGCGGCCCCAATCTTATATGCTTAAGACAGCTAGGCACAACACAAAGTTGAAAGGGAACGACTACTCATGATACTTAATGTTATGAGAGCATATTGAAAATTTGAAACTTTAGGGAGTAAAATCAAAATAACCCCAAACTTGATTGTAATTTACAATTTAATCTTGATTTTTCCTTTGTTCTCTCTCTTTAATACTATCTTATTAGGATCATAAGCTACTGAATGTTCACTTCAATTTCTTAAATTCACGAATAAAAAGTATACTCGTAAAATAAAAATAAAAACTCAATATATAATGCTTCTTGTGCATTAAGATTGTATTATTCATCTACTATTTGACGCATCTGTTTCTTAAAAGGGAAATTATTTTCTAGATACAAAGCGATTGATCGGTAGGAGATTCAGTGATCCTTTGGTTCAGAGTGATGTCAACCTTTGGCCATTTAAGGTCATTGAAGGTCCTGGTGATAAGCCTATGATTGTGGTCAACTATAAAGGCGAAGAGAAGCACTTTGCCGTTGAGGAAATCTCATCTATGGTCCTAGTAAAGATGCGTGAAATAGCTGAAGCCTACCTAGGAAAAACTATGAAGAATGTGGTTGTTACTGTCCCCGCCTACTTCAATGACTCCCCGCGTAGGGCTACAAAGGATGCCGGAAGCATTGCAGGCCTAAATGTCCTGCGTATAATCAATGAACCAACTGTTGCAGCCCTTGCTTACGGTTTAGACAAGATTGCAAATAGCATTGGCAAGAGTAATGTGTTGATTTTTTATTTGGGTGGTAGCACTACAGATGTCTCACTACTTACTATTGACAAGAGTATCTTTGAAGTGAAGGCTGTTGCTGGAGACACTCACCTTGGAGGTGTGGACTTTGATAACCGAATGGTGAATCACTTTGTTGAAATATTTAAGAGGCAATACAAGGTGGACATTAGTGGGAATTCCAAAGCTCTTAGGAGGTTAAGAACTGCTTGTGAGAAAGCAAAGAGGATTCTTTCTTTTGCAATTGAGACTTGCATTGCAGTCGATTCTTTATATAATGGTATTGATTTTTTTTCGAATATTACCCGTGCCAAATTTGCAGAATTCATTATGGATTTATTCAGGAAGTGCATCAATATTGTGGAGCAGTGTTTGACTGATGCTATGATGGATAAGAGCTGCATCCATGATGTTGTTCTTTCAGGTGGTTCTTCCCGAATTCCCAAGGTGCAGCAGTTGTTGCAAGACTTCTTTGATGGGAAGGAACTTTGCAAGAGCATTAATCCCGATAAGGCTGTAGCTTATGGAGTAGCTGTTCAAGCTTCAATCTTAACTGGTATGAGAAATGAGAAACTATCAGGCAGTTAAGAAGAAAGGACCAAAGAATAAGAAGGAAGAAAAGAAGAACTAAACGACACAACATATGAGCTGCAAGTTTATTTAGATCAGTAGATAAACGACATGTTGTTTTAGATGCTAATTTCATTCAGATTGTTTTACACGTGCTGTAACTAACCTTCACACATGCTGTAACTGATTTCCCTATATTTTGGTTAGTTTGTTAAGCCCTGTGTTGGATATTTTAATAAAAAATATTATATTTATTTTGATACTCATTTATGTGTATCAATTATCCCTTAATGTCAAATACGTTGAATGCTAAATTTTGAAATTCAAATTTAATTCAAAATTTGAATAGCTTTTGTCAATGGTTTTAATTAGGAAATTTTATGAACATTAATGTAATATTAATACTATAATTGCCAGTATATTTGGTTTTATTATCTTATTTGAATATGACATAATAACGTCATATATTGAAGAATCTCAGCACTTAAATATATAGTTATTGCTGAATTATTTTATATTACCATATATACACAAGTGTTTACTATTTGGTTTAAGGAAAGTAAAAAGCAAATGACAATATTTATACATATTTGAAATTGTATTACACGTTTTGGCTTTTAGTCTTCAGCCACTTTATGAGACATTAAATGCATAGATCATGTTTCTTTCTTTTTTTGTTCTCAACGTACAAAAGCTTTGTTGACCGGTTATATATATATATATATATTAAGAAAGCCATTGATTATATTATTAATTTCAATATCTTTATGAGTATTTAATTGATATCAAATCTTTTTGATTTTTTGGCTAAGGAGAAGTTAAAGGTCCGGCTATATATATATATATGGAAAGAAATAAAGTAGGAGAGAGACATTATTCTTGAATTACAAAGCTGAAAATTTTTTAAAAATAGTTTTTATTGTCCTAAACACTTACCATCTATTGTTTCTTACTACTCACAAAAATATTCTATCTTTTACAAAATTTTCTGGGAAAAAGAAAGTACTATAGAGAGCTTATATCCTACGAGCAGTGTAGGCTCGCAAGGATAATCAGCAAAAGGTGGCTGAGCTGTTGTATCCTGGGGGCAACGTGCAGAAACTATTTGTCTAACTACATCGGATATACCGTAGACGGCACGATTTGTCTCAAGACAGTGACTTGGTCCACGCCTCATCTCTGCCACCTCTCTTGGTAAAATCAAATTGTGTAAATTTATCAAGTATATGTTGCAATGGTTGATATATATATATATATATATAAAGTTTGGGGTAATTTTAATTTTGCTCCCCTAAAGTTTCAATATTTTTATTTGCTCTCCTAACTTCAAGTATCATCATTTGGATTTGCTTTCCATCAATGTGTGAAGCCTTATAAAAAAACTCCTTCCTTGAGGAGAGGGCTCGTAATGATCTTCAGTTAGCTGTTAAGTTCGAAATCAATTAAAACAATTTCAAAGATAGAGGGTGTATGACAGTTCCAAACATATTGGGTTCAAATCAATACAATTTCAAACATAGGTGTAAGATACAAACATAGAGGGCAACATTGCGGCCCCAATCTTATATGCTTAAGACAGCTAGGCACAACACAAAGTTGAAAGGGAACGACTACTCATGATACTTAATGTTATGAGAGCATATTGAAAATTTGAAACTTTAGGGAGTAAAATCAAAATAACCCCAAACTTGATTGTAATTTACAATTTAATCTTGATTTTTCCTTTGTTCTCTCTCTTTAATACTATCTTATTAGGATCATAAGCTACTGAATGTTCACTTCAATTTCTTAAATTCACGAATAAAAAGTATACTCGTAAAATAAAAATAAAAACTCAATATATAATGCTTCTTGTGCATTAAGATTGTATTATTCATCTACTATTTGACGCATCTGTTTCTTAAAAGGGAAATTATTTTCTAGATACAAAGCGATTGATCGGTAGGAGATTCAGTGATCCTTTGGTTCAGAGTGATGTCAACCTTTGGCCATTTAAGGTCATTGAAGGTCCTGGTGATAAGCCTATGATTGTGGTCAACTATAAAGGCGAAGAGAAGCACTTTGCCGTTGAGGAAATCTCATCTATGGTCCTAGTAAAGATGCGTGAAATAGCTGAAGCCTACCTAGGAAAAACTATGAAGAATGTGGTTGTTACTGTCCCCGCCTACTTCAATGACTCCCCGCGTAGGGCTACAAAGGATGCCGGAAGCATTGCAGGCCTAAATGTCCTGCGTATAATCAATGAACCAACTGTTGCAGCCCTTGCTTACGGTTTAGACAAGATTGCAAATAGCATTGGCAAGAGTAATGTGTTGATTTTTTATTTGGGTGGTAGCACTACAGATGTCTCACTACTTACTATTGACAAGAGTATCTTTGAAGTGAAGGCTGTTGCTGGAGACACTCACCTTGGAGGTGTGGACTTTGATAACCGAATGGTGAATCACTTTGTTGAAATATTTAAGAGGCAATACAAGGTGGACATTAGTGGGAATTCCAAAGCTCTTTGGAGGTTAAGAACTGCTTGTGAGAAAGCAAAGAGGATTCTTTCTTTTGCAATTGAGACTTGCATTGCAGTCGATTCTTTATATAATGGTATTGATTTTTTTTCAAATATTACCCGTGCCAAATTTGCAGAATTCATTATGGATTTATTCAGGAAGTGCATCAATATTGTGGAGCAGTGTTTGACTGATGCTATGATGGATAAGAGCTGCATCCATGATGTTGTTCTTTCAGGTGGTTCTTCCCGAATTCCCAAGGTGCAGCAGTTGTTGCAAGACTTCTTTGATGGGAAGGAACTTTGCAAGAGCATTAATCCCGATAAGGCTGTAGCTTATGGAGTAGCTGTTCAAGCTTCAATCTTAACTGGTATGAGAAATGAGAAACTATCAGGCAGTTAAGAAGAAAGGACCAAAGAATAAGAAGGAGGAAAAGAAGAACTAAACGACACAACATATGAGCTGCAAGTTTATTTAGATCAGTAGATAAACGACATGTTGTTTTAGATGTTAATTTCATTCAGATTGTTTTACACGTGCTGTAACTAACCTTCACACATGCTGTAACTGATTTCCCTATATTTTGGTTAGTTTGTTAAGCCCTGTTTTAGGGGTTTAGGTTCAAAGGTGTATATAAGCTTAGATTGTGTACAGATTCATACAATTACAAGATTAAGAGAAAGTTTCTCATCTTCTTCCTCAATTTCTCTCTCTGTGTTCATAGATCCTTTCCTTTTCTTCATCTTTGTTTTGTTACATGGTATCAGAGCACAAGCCTTCTTCAATGGCATTGAATACTCAGAATACTCAAACTGGTTCATCTTCCTCTTCTTAGCGAGAACTAACTCCAATGGAAGATCCACAAAGTCCATTTTTCTTGCATCATGGTGAAACACCAGGTGCGATTCTGGTTACTCAACCATTAACTGAGGATAACTATCCTACGTGGTCCAGAGCAATGAGAATGGCTTTGGATGCCAAAAGCAAACTTGGATTTGTTGATGGTACTGTTAATGCATCAATGGCTATCACACCATTAGAGAAGCAAGCCTGGTCCAAATTCAATTCAATGATCTCCTCTTAGATCTTGAATTCAGTTTCTCCTCACCTTACTGCTAGTGTGATTTATAGAGACATTGCATTCGAAGTGTGGAATACTCTCAAGAAATGATTCTCTCAAGCAAATGGACCAAGGATCTCTCAACTTCAGAAGCAAATCTCAACTATGATGCAAGGTGCTGCTACGGTAACAGGTTTCTTCACTGATCTTCAAGCTGCTTGGGATCAACTATTGAATTTCAGGCCTTCACCTTGTTGCTCATGTGGAAAGTGCACATGTGGTGTGAATGATAAAATCACAACCTTTCAGCATCAAGATTCCCTCATGCAGTTCTTAAATGGCTTGAATGATTCTTATTCTCAAATCAAAACACAAATACTCATGATGGAGCCTAGTCCTTCCATTGATAAAGCATTTTCTTTAGTGATTCAAGGAAAGGCAAAGGTATTCAGGATTTACTGTTGCTCCTTCGATTGAATCAACTGCTCTTGCAATTAAGAATCAAGGATTCAATCAAGGAAATTCATATCCAGGAAACAACAAGAACACCAAAGGACTCAATGCAAAAGGAAGGCTTGTGTGTAGTCACTGTGGGAAGCTTTGTCATATTATGGAAAATTGCTACAGATTAGTAGGATTTCCTCCAGGTTATAAGCAAAAAGGCAGAGTGGCTATGGCCAATCAAGTCTTGATTGAAGATGATCAAGGCAATTCTGGCAATTCTGGTATTCAACAGGTCAATTCTTTTCCTTTCACTTCAGAGCAGTATCAACAACTGATCTCAATGCTCAATTCTCATCATGCATCCACATCTGGTGCTGCTAATGATGCATTACATTCAGCAAATTCTGCTCTTTCAAGTAATGTGTATAACTCTTGGTCAAATTCTGTTTCCTTAGGTTTGCATCATTCATTTTTTGCTGTTAATCCTGTCAATAAAACTACCTATGGTACTGATGTATGGATCCTTGATACTAGAGCCACAGACCACATAGTTCATTCCTTATCCTTATTTACACATATCACTAGCTCCATTTCCACATTTGTTCAATTACCTAATGGTGAAAAGGTCACTATTACACATATAGGTACAATTTAGGTTACTTCAACTTTGAAACTTGAAAATGTACTATGTGTTCCCTTTTTCAATTTCAATCTAATTTATGTCAGTCAATTAACCAAAACACTTTCATGTTGCCTTGTTTTTCTATCAAATTTGTTCTTTATACAAGACCTTACTTGTTGGAAGACGATTGGAGTGGGTGAATTACATGACAATCTGTATCTGCTACATACTGCTTCAACTAGCAAATCTGTTTCATCAGCTTCTTTAACTCTTGAGTCTGTTTTTCAATCTTTTGTTAATTCTGTGTCTGATTCTATGTCCATTCCTAATGTTACCAAGTCTTATCTTTGGCATATGAGGTTAGGACATGCCTCTGATAATAAATTTCATGCTTTACATAGTCATATTCCTGATGTACAAACCTTTCATAGCGATAAGAATTGTGTTCTTTGTCTAATTGCCAAACAGAAAAGGCTTCCTTTTCCATCTTTTAATCACATTTCAAATAATGCCATTGATTTGATTCATTGTGATGTTTGGGGACCGTTTGCTAAATTCACTCATGATGGCTTCAAGTACTTTCTTACCATTGTGGATGATGCCATAAGATCCACCTAGGTTTATCTTATGAAATCAAAGGCTGACACTAGATCTTTGTTGATTTCATTTTATAACATGATAAATACACAATTTCACACCAATATTAAGATATTAGAACTGATAATGCCCCTGAATTTTTCTTAAAAGAATTTTATGCAAACAAGGGTATCATTCAACAAGTTTGCAAGCTCAACAAGTCTTTGTATGGTCTCATGCAAGCATCAAGGTAGTGATACTCTAAGATCTCCACAACCATTTTAAAATATGGTTTCAAACAATCAAAATCTGATTACTCCTTATTTATTAAGAAGTTTAATAAGACTTTCATAGCATTGCTTATGTATGTTGATGACATTCTCATTGCAAGTAATGATGTTCAAGCAGTTGAAGACCTCAAAACTTCTTTGAATCATGAGTTCAAGTTGATAGATCTTGGTAATTTGAAATACTTTCTAGGTCTTGAGGTTGCTAGATCAGAAAAGGGAATTTCATTATGCCAAAGGAAGTATGCATTAGGGGTTCTTAAGGATGCTGGTATGACAGGTTGTAAACCCAGCAAAGTACCAATGGAGCAGAACTTGAAACTAAGTAAGTATCAAGGAGATTTATTGGTCGATCCTGGGGTTTATAGAAAATTAGTTGGAAGGCTACTATATCTGACCATAACAAGACTAGATATTACCTATTCAGTCCATAAACTAAGCCAATTCATGGCAAAGCCTAGAAAACCACATCTTGATGCAGCCTACAAAGTATTACAGTACATTAAAGGACCCCTTGGTCAAGGCATTCTTCTGTCATCAAAGTCTGATCTACATTTGAAGGCTTACACGGATGCAGATTGGGCTTTTTGTGTAGATACTAGAAGATCCACTACTGGTTTTTGTGTGTTCTTAGGAGACTCATTGGTTTCATGGAAATCTAAGAAACAATCTGTAGTTTCTAGATCATCAGCTAAAGCTGAGTATAGGGCAATGGCCTTGACAGTTTGTGAAATGACTTGGCTGCTAGCTCTGTTGAAAGATTTGGAAGTTGATCATCCACAACCTGGTATGCTTTTCTGTGATAATCAAGCAGGAATTCACATTGGTGAGAACCCTATCTTCCACGAGTGTACAAAACACATAGAAGTAGACTGTCATTTGGTTAGAGATAAGGTGCAAGAGAAGGTGATTCGTTTGTTCTTTACTCCCACACATACACAAGTAGCAAACCTGTTTACCAAAGCATTATGCAGCCAACAACTCAAGTTCTTAATTTCCAAGATGAATGTATTGAACATACACAGTTCTGAGTCTCATCTTGAGGGGGAGTATCAGGCAGTTAAGAAGAAAGGACCAAAGAATAAGAAGGAAGAGAAGGAGAACTAAACGACACAACATATGACCTGCAAGTTTATTTAGATTAGTAGATAAACGGCATGTAGTTTTAGATGTTAATTTTATTCAGACTGTTTTACACGTGCTGTAACTGACCTTCACACATGCTGTAACTGATTTCCCTATATTTTGGTTAGTTTGTTAAGCCCTGTTTTGGTGATTTAGGTTCAGAGGTGTATATAAGCTTAGATTGTGTATAGATTCATACAATTACAAGATTAAGAGAAAGTTTCTGATCTTCTTCCTCAATTTCTCTCTGTGTTCATAGATCCTTTCCTTTTCTTCACCTCTGTTTTGTTACAGAAACTTCAAGTCATCGTGCTCTTGGATGTCACCCCTTTCTCCCTTGGTGTATCAGTTCGCGGAATAGAGATGTCTGTTTTGATTGCAAGAAATACTGCTACCCACCAGGAAGGAGGGGTTGTTCACCACCACGGTTGACAACCAAACTTCTGTACCTGAGTTTGTTTATGAGGGTGAAAGAGCTAGAGTTGAGAACAACTTCTTGGGAGGATTTATACTTTCTGGCATTCCTCCAGCACCCAAGGGTGTTGCTCGGATAAAAGTTTGTTTTGAAATTGATGCTAATGGCATCTTAAATGTTTCTGCTGAGGAAACGACCACTGGTGTGAGGAGGCAGATGACTATCACCAATGACAAGGCAAGGCTGTTCACTAAAGAGATTGAGAGGATTGTCCAAGACGCAAAGAGATTCAAGGCTGAAGACGATGTTTACAGGTAGAAGATTAAGGCTAAGGAAGCTCAGGAGAAGATTGGTTCCAAGCTTGACCTTGCATTTAAGAAAAAGATTAAAGATGCTATTGAAGAGGCGATTCAATGTGATAGGTCACAATCTGAATGACCCCTTGTGATTAACCCTAATTAATTAATTTAGCCAAGTAATTAATTAATCAATTAATCATGCAATTTTATGGAAGCACAAACAAATCACCAATCAACTAAATATGCAGCGGAAAATAAATAACACGGTGATTTGTTTACGAATGGGGAAAACCCTAATGGCAAAAACCCCACCGGATGATTTTCAGGTCACCACTCCCGAAACTCCACTATTATCAAATCAAGCGGTTACAAGTAAAGGAATCCCAAGTACTTTACCAACTTACAGTTGAACTCTTATCCCAATACCCAATTGGACTTGATCTGTAGTGACAGTCTCCACCTTTGATGCACGGCTCCCAAGTACGTGACTAACCAATGCGCGGATCCAAGTACGCGACTTCAGAACACCAATGAGGAAGAATGGTTGGCTACAAAGTTCTTCAGTTCATCCTTTATGATGAATAGCAGGAAGATGCTTGGTTACAAAACCCTATAGTGCAAATACACAGCAACTTCTTGATGGAAGATGAACTAGGTCAAGAACTTCGTCTGTTGATCACAATTTGCTTAAACAAAGATTGCTTAATGCTAATGCAACTTGTGTCACCCAAAACGGCTCTTAAAATAATCCTTTTATATGTTTAGGGTTAGAAGAAAAGAAGGCCCAAAAACATATTCACGGATCCCAAGAAAATCAGATTGGAAATCTGACTTTTTAAATCTCGACAGATAGCAGGTGTCGAGGTAGCTGTCGAGCAGGTGTCGAGCTTTAAAAACTTTGCACTTCAGCTTGCTTTCTCTTAGACAGACTTGATGACTTCAACACTTGACCTTGAAACATTGTTTCTTGAAGTATTAAAAACACCTAGAACTACCCAATTACAAGCAGAGTGCGTTTTGTCAAAGGATTAGCCAATTTACATAACTAAGTGACATATGTTCTTAAACAAGTTAAAACATATATGTCCTAACACAATGGTTAGATGATCTCCAGCTCATGGATTCGCAAATGTATTATGACTAGCTGAAATGGCTTGAGAGCATTTGCAGTCCCATAAACGTTTCTGGAAAGCAATAACAAATTTGTGCCAAACCCTTACAACATAATGATGATGGTCAATACAGTCTGCCGTGGCACCTTATCATTTATAATAAGTTCCTTTATTGTCTTTATATTTTTGGATTTTAAAGTTTAAATTATAAAGCCTTTCTAATATTTCTATAAAAGGAATAAATTAAGTTGGTCTAAACTCTAAAGCGATCCCATAAATTAGAAATTTAATGAAAATTTAATCATAAATGAATTTTGGGATTTAAAAGAATGTTGAACTACATCTTGATGTGATAAAGTTGAAACGTGCTAAGAAGAAAATACCCTATCATATCTTTTATTTTATTTATATTTTGTCAACAATGGATAGACGCTAATTTTACTTTTAAATTATCAAGTATTAATTCTTAAACAATGATTTTTTTTTTTTCATGATTTGACCCCCTTAGGATAAACTCTTGGCTCCGTTCATGCAACAAAAATTTATCCTTCATAGAGGAAGTGTGCACAGTGGCGGCTCTAGGAATTTTGTTCAGGGTGTTCCTTATGAAGAATAAATTACACAATCTTATTTCTTTCTAACTTTTAAGTAATTAGATTTGATTCAATGCTATTAATTTCATTCCGTGCCAGCTATAACAGCTGGAAAATACCGTGTTGGTAAACAAACTAGAACAGTAACCCACCCTATTCCACTTCGGAAAAAATTTCGGGTTATTCCGATCTATTTCGAGTGTTTCGGTAAAAAACGGCTGAAATTCAAGATTCGGCCGGCATGAAGTTTGTGCTTAAAAAAAAAAAAAAAATTCTTAAAACTAAAACAAATTTGCATTCTGTGAACCAAAAAACCTCAAAAGGAAAAAAAAAAAAAAATGAACAAAGGTACCTATACAGCTAAAACAAAATCGTATTGAGAAATTTGAGACTCACAACTTGAGAAGAGGCATTGCCGCATTGGTATTGGTAGAAGACAATAAGTTAAGAACAAGGAGGAAGGCAAAAAGTAAACAAAGTGTAGATGAAGATGTGATAAAATTTAAAAGTATGAAGTGTAAAAATCGAGGAGACAAAAGACATGTATAGTTAAGAATAAACCAAAAAAAAATTAAAAATGAGAAGTAAGTAATATATGTTTGGTGAGGAAAAATAATACTGTATAAAAAATAATAAAATGTTAAAAATTGTGTTGTATCGGGTAGTGTGTTAAGTCGAAGGAATTAAGCCACTCCCAGCTTGTAGTAGTTTTATTATAATTTTATTTATTTTTTTTTTAGATTTTAGTTCAATTTTTTTCCTTTTTGCTTAAAAACCCCAATATATTGTATTTTATTTTATTTTATTTTTATTTTAACTCAAAACGATAGAAAACTTTATTGAAATGAAATAGAAAACAAGTAAAAGATTGAGGCATTAAGGTCAGGTAGGGGGAACAGTAAACCATCAAAACATGTCCTCAGGGAAAGGACCAAAACAAAGAGTAGCCTATAGGCATTACACCCCAGTCCACTCGAACCTATCAAACCTATGCTGCCATCATCTGTTGAAGACCCCAATATATTG
>NW_027069499.1:350750-357182 GCF_002906115.3 Quercus suber
GTGCTGCCACTGAGTGTGCACGAGCTTGGAGATATTGTTTCTATTGCTTTAGCTTGGTTCTTTGAATTTCCTAATAGATTGCAATGCCAAGTTGTCCAACCTTTTGCGTATATGATCTCTATACAAGATTTGGATGTGATTCATTGGACTCCTCCAATGCAAAAGAAAGTTTAAGTTAATTGGTGTCTACTGGGTAATCATGGTTTGCTATTCTAAGGGTAAATTAAAGGAAGCATATCAAGGACTCTATATATACTGTGCGTCTATGCCTTTATATATAGCGTATGATGCATAAAGCTTTCATAAAAATGTCTCATAGTACTAATTCATCTACTTCAAAAGTCTCTGATCTGTTCCAAAAAATGAAGTCTTTAATTTGAATTTGTTCCGCAAAAGAAAGCCAAACCGAGGAGAGGGCCTGGCAATTGGGATCGATCTGGGCACAACGTATTCATGTGTGGCAATGTAGCAAAATGAAAGAGTAGAGATAATAGTGAATGATCAAGGTAACATGACTACTCCCTCCTATGTTGCTTTCTCTTCTGCCCAGAGCTTGGTTGGTGATGCTTCCATGAACCAGGTTGCCAAGAACCCCACCAACTCTGTTTCGGTTATCTTCAAAGAACTTTTTCCTTTTTTTTTTTTTAATAGATTATTTATTATTTTTTTAATTCTAAAAAAACTGGTTTTTTACTTCCAACATCAATATATATTCTTGGTAGTCATATTATATATTGCGTTTGTCTAAGCCTGTCTTCTTGGCTCTTGCTTCTACATGGATTATTATTTTGGCGACTGTTAGAACTACTTATTTTGGACTGTATTTGATCACAGATAAAGTTTTATGTTCTAAATTCTCATTCACCAAAAACACAGTTTATTGCTCGTGTATGATATACTCCTTAAAAGAAAAGAAAAAAAAACTTATTTTCAGGAATTTCCAGTTTCTCTTTCTTTTGTTTTCATTTTTCTTTTTTTTCTTTTTAAAATTATTGTGCACTCACATGTTAGCCATAAAGATGTACCTCCCTACAATAGTTCAGCAGAAAATAAAAATTTCTCCACTTAAATCACTTTAATAATGTTAATAGCATTCACAATTTCAATAGTAAAAATCATTTAACGAACTCCTAACTTTTTCCGTTATATGCATCAATTATGAACTCTTAGTGACTGTAATTATCAAGTCTCCGTTTAAAATTTTCAAACTTTGTATCCATGTATCATCAGCTCTAATCAAATTTAAGATTTTAACGTGAAATCACAATGTTATCAAGAGCAGCTTCATGAGCCAATAGTTGGTTTTTTTTTTCTCCCTTTTAAAAATATTTTATTAGTTTTATTATATGAGCTACAAAATGTCCTCTTTCATTCCTTTAATTCACAAATAAAATATAATTGTCAACCAAAAAAAAAATCAATATCTAATTTCTTCTTGAGCTTTATTGTTGTCTTATAATTTTTTTCATTTTCTATTTGAACTATTTCTAAAAAGTTATTATATTGCAGATGCAAAGTGGTTGATTGGTAGGAGATTCTCTAATCCCTTGGTTCAAAGTAGAGGTGGCAAATGGGCGGGTTGGGTCATAAATTGGTTGGGTGTGTAATTGTTCATTTATTCATTTATGATGCGTTTATATATAAATTAATTAGCCATTATCAACCCAACCCAACCCATTTAATTAGTAACTCACTCATTTAATCCAATATGACCCATATACCTTTAAAATTACTTGAATACCCTCTTAACCTCCAAAAATACCAAAATACCCTTAAATACCCCCTACACTTTCAAAATTACCAATATACCCTTGGACATCCAAAATCTCTAAAATGAGTAAAATACCCATGAAACTTCTAGAATGACCAAAATACCCCCGATATCTCTAAAATTACCAAATATGCTCAAAAACCACTAAAATGACCAAAATATCCTCAAAATCTCTAAAAAGAGCAAAATACCTTTTAAACGACTAAAATGACCAAAATACCCTTGATATCTTTAAAATTACCAAATATGCTCAAAAACCGCTAAAATGACCAAAATACCTCCAAAATCTCTAAAATTAGCAAAATACCCCCCAAAACCTAAAAAATGACCAAAATACCCCTCGAAACATAAAAATTACCAAATTATCTTGTAATCTAAAAAATGACCGAAATACCTCCAAAACCTGTAAAATTGCCAAAATGCCCCATAAACCTAAAAAGTGACCGAAATACCTTGAAACCTAAAAAATGATTGAAATACTCCCGAAACCTATAAAATGACCAAAATACTCTCAAAACCTTTAAAATGACCAAAATACCCCCAAAACTTAAAAAATGACCGAAATACCCCTGAAACCTAAAAATTACTAAAATACCCCCTAAGACCCATACAATTAAAGAACCTAATGGGTGATAGCCCCAAAGCTTTTAAGAGGAAACCCAAGGTGGACATTAGTAATAGCCCCAAAGCTCTTAGGAGGCTAAAAACTGCTTGTGAGAAATCAAAGCAAATTCTTTCTTCTGCAATTGAGACTGACATTGAAGTCGAGTCTTTGTATAAAGGTATTGCTTTCTCTTCAACTATTACCCATGCCAAATTTGAGGAACTCAACATGGAATTGTTCAAGAAGTGTATTGATATTGTGAAGAAGTGCTTGACCGACTCTAAGATGGACAAGAATTGTGTCCATGATGTTGTTGTTTCGGGTCGTTCTTCCAGAATTCCTAAGGTGCAGCAGTTGTTGCAGTACTTCTTCAAAGGAAAGGCTCTTTGTAAGAGCATTAATCCAGATGAGGCTGTGGCTTATGGAGCCACTGTTCAAGCTGATATCTTGATTGGTAAAGATAATGAGAAACTTCAAGATATCGTGCTCTTAAATGTCACCCCTTTGTCTCTTGGCATATTAACTGATCCCACGAAAGATATGTCTGTTTTAGTTCCAAGAAATTCTGCCATTCCTGCCAAAAAGGAGGGAAACATCACCACCAAACGTGACAACCAAACTTCTATTATCATCCTAGTTTACGAGGGTGAGAGAGCAAGAGCTACGGATAACAACTTCTTGGGGGAATTTGTGCTTCTTGGTATTTCGGCAGTGCCCAGGGGTGTTGCTCAGGTAAAAGTTTGCTTTGATATTGACGCTAATGGTATCTTGAATGTTTCTGCTGAGGAGATTACCACTGGCTCGATGAGTAAGATCACCATCACTAAAGATAAGTTAAGTCTGTCCGGTGAAGAGGTTGAGAGGATGGTGAGGGATGCAGAGACGTATAAGGCTAAAGATAATGCTAGGATAGCTTTGGCGGACTATGCTTGCAAGGTGAGGAATACTATCAATGATGAGAAGATTGGTGCCAAGGTTGACCCTGAATGTAAGAAAAAGATTAAAGATGCTATTGAACAGGTATTTCAGTGGTTAGATGACCATGAGCTCCTGGATTCAGGACTGTATGAAGACAAGCTAAAATGGCTCCAGAGCGTTTGCAATCCCATTAGTATTTGAGGCAGCCCCCAAAAAGTTTCTAGTGTTTTACTACATTTGTGTTCATTCTAGTGTTTTCTTGTTAGTTATCTGGTCTTTGTTAGGCAATTGTTGGGAATTTTGAAGACATTTCCACTGATAAGGATAGCTTTAAACCGTAGCTTGGTGTTGTTGAATTCTATTTCAGTATACATATCTAATTTTATTATTATTGTTTAGAAAATAAACCTAATTTTATAAGGATTTATTTGGTATTGGGTTGCTTTATAAATAAAAAAAATGTGTGGGCTTTAATTAATTTAAACAAACATAGTTTATCAATATTTGTTACTTTAAAAATCAAATTGAAAATATGTATTTGACTAATCATTTGAAAAACAGTGGATTTTTGATAACTTGTATGGTAACTTAAAAAATAAATAATTTTTTTTTTTAACCAATTTTTAGTGGCCTTGTTTCCTTGAAATCCTAGAAATTTTTTTTTTTTTTTTTTCCTCCGTAAGCAAAATTTCCTGTCTTCTAAACGGAAAGGAAAACAAGGCGAAATGGTTTTGAAGCTCAATCTCAGGAAAGCTTATAATCACGTCTAGTGTTAAAACTTAAAAGCCATTATATTTAAATTGAGATTTGCTGCCCAGTGGTAATTAAAGTTTTGTTTAAATAAAATAAAAACTAACTTCATAAATAATCAATTAGAAGGTTTCTTTTTCTTTTTCTTTAGTTCTAAAATAAAATACATTTATAATTTTCCCAAACCAAAATCTCAGACACTCAAAGACTCCAAGTGAATCATAACCTTCACAAAATCTACAATGCCTGACTTCAACATCAAAATCGTAAACTACCATCACTGAATAAAAAATGCAAGCCCCCTTCCTTGGTCATAGCCTACTCATACGGGTTACAATCAAATGATACTGCAACGTTGGAGTTATGTATGTGTCCTTGAAAGGTTGAAGCTAAATGACATCATTTTTTGACTAAATGTATTTGAGATAGGATGATATGAAAGGCTATGAACATGTGTATATAAAGGAGTAAAAGTGAAAAGGATGAATGAAAATGCAAAGAGATTTTTGTGTGTGTGGGAGATGGAAGGTCTTGAAATATTGAACCAAATGAAATAAATAGTAATCTTAAAATATTGAATACAAAATGTAATAAAAATAGTCTTGAAACATTGAACCAAAGGAAATAAAGAGTCTCCACTTTTAAATTTGTTCTAATCTCTAATATGGCTTAAGGGTATCTCAATTTTTTTCATAGAGTGCACCACATGGCAGAACTTCATGCTTTATCGCATGAGGTCTCTGCTTTTATATATACTAGACGTGGACCCACGCATTGCGTGTGATTATTTTTTTAAGGGAGGTCTCATTGTTATCATTATTTTGTAATTTGAACTAACTTAATGAAGAGGAATGCATTTCATAATCATGTTCATCGCAAAATAATTTTTTTATTATTGTAGAATTGTTTTATTTAAATTTTGAAACCTTAATTCTACCATAGTTGGTTGACTAATTTGTACATCTCTAAGTCAATTATACACATTTTGCATGCTACATGTAAACCCTATTTTCCATAAGGCTGAAATAATGTGGGAAACATTTGATTCTATGGAAGTTAAAAACTAAAATTCTTATATCTTGTCTTAATGTTGCCTAAATAATGTTAAATGAAATGTCAAAAATGGGATTTTGAAAATTTCCATCCTTATTTTTTCTATATTTCTATTATTATTGAAGAATATCTTCTTTTTAGTTTTGAGAAGATATAGAGTTTGATTAGTTTTAAATTTAAATTTTGTATGATTGTATTTAATTATATGATTTAATTAAGTGAATGTAACAATTGATTTTATTGACATTCGTATGATCATCTTTAATTAATTTTTTACTCCTTCTATCAAGCTCTTTGTTTTCCAAGTAACGGTTACTAATTGACGTTTGATTTCTTGATGATAATTCTAATGTACTAAATATGCATTGTAACGTTTATTTTTATTTTATTTTTTTATTCCAATTTACTGCCATTAACTTAGTGTATCCATAACTATTAGTTTGTTTTTGATATATTTCGTATGATATTCTATTATTGTTGTTGTTGTTGTTATTATTATTATTATTATTATTATTATTATAAATTTAGTGTTTCTAAAATAGCATGTGTTTTGTATTCCATTCTTCTATTGATGCATTGTAGCATTTTATGGGAAGACTTTATGAGAACAATTTTTATTTATTTGAATTTAAGTAAAATATTTTATGTTTAATTCTTTAAAATAAAAAATGATAGAAAATATAAATAATTTAATAATATGAAGGATATGGCTGAATTTAAATTTTGAATAAAATAAGATGAAAAGAAAAAATAGTAAAAATGAAATGTATATCAATAAACACCAAATTATTCTGAAGAACACAAAAAAAAAAGATAACAACTTGAAACACAAATAAAAGGAATTATGCATAGAATGGGAGAGGGAATAAAAAAAAAAAGGAAAAATAAATGTAGATAAATGGCAAGATGAATAGTGATATTAAGCTAGAGAGTAGAGGAGAGATGAAAAAGTAAAATGAATGAGAAAGTGTAAAATAAGTTGAGAATTTAATAATAAGAAGAATAGTTTAAAAAAAGAAAAATATGATATTTTGATTGTAATATAATAGATTTTTTAATTTACTTTAAACATTAAAAAAATTAGAGGAAAATTTGGAAAGAAAAAGGATAATAACATAAAATAAATGCTACAATTGATTTTATTACACTATAAAGTTTTTAATGTCCACCGTAAGGTCATCTCTATTTTTTTTTAACTCCCCCCATCACGTACTCGTCGGCCTCTTTATTTTCTAAATAACAGTTACAAATTGACATTTAATTTCTTTTATTTTTCTCTCTCTCTACACTTTATTACCTATAAATCTCTCTCTTTTTTTTTTTTTTTTTTTTTTTT
>NW_027069499.1:368035-375327 GCF_002906115.3 Quercus suber
TTTTTTTTTTTTTTAATAGATTATTTATTATTATTTTTTTAATTCTAAAAAAACTGGTTTTTTACTTGCCAACATCAATATTTATTCTTGGTAGTCATATTATATATTGCGTTTGTCTAAGCCTGTCTTCTTGGCTCTTGCTTCTACATGGATTATTATTTTGGCGACTGTTAGAACTACTTATTTTGGACTGTATTTGATAACAGATAAAGTTTTATGTTCTAAATTCTCATTCACCAAAAACACAGTTTATTGCTCGTGTATGATATACTCCTTAAAAGAAAAGAAAAAAAAACTTATTTTCAGGAATTTCCAGTTTCTCTTTCTTTTGTTTTCATTTTTCTTTTTTTTCTTTTTAAAATTATTGTGCACTCACATGTTAGCCATAAAGATGTACCTCCCTACAATAGTTCAGCAGAAAATAAAAATTTCTCCACTTAAATCACTTTAATAATGTTAATAGCATTCACAATTTCAATAGTAAAAATCATTTAACGAACTCATAACTTTTTCCGTTATATGCATCAATTATGAACTCTTAGTGACTGTAATTATCAAGTCTCCGTTTAAAATTTTCAAACTTTGTATCCATGTATCATCAGCTCTAATCAAATTTAAGATTTTAACGTGAAATCACAATGTTATCAAGAGCAGCTTCATGAGCCAATAGTTGGTTTTTTTTTTTCTCCCTTTTAAAAATATTTTATTAGTTTTATTATATGAGCTACAAAATATCCTCTTTCATTCCTTTAATTCACAAATAAAATATAATTGTCAACCAAAAAAAAAAAATCAATATCTAATTTCTTCTTGAGCTTTATTGTTGTCTTATAATTTTTTTCATTTTCTATTTGAACTATTTCTAAAAAGTTATTATATTGCAGATGCAAAGTGGTTGATTGGTAGGAGATTCTCTAATCCCTTGGTTTAAAGTAGGGGTGGCAAATGGGCGGGTTGGGTCATAAATTGGTTGGGTGTGTAATTGTTCATTTATTCATTTATGATGCGTTTATATATAAATTAATTATCCATTATCAACCCAACCCAACCCATTTAATTAGTAACCCACTCATTTAATCCAATATGACCCATATACCTTTAAAATTACTTGAATACCCTCTTAACCTCCAAAAATACCAAAATACCCTTAAATACCCCCTACACTTTCAAAATTACCAATATACCCTTGGACATCCAAAATCTCTAAAATGAGTAAAATACCCATGAAACTTCTAGAATGACCAAAATACCCCCGATATCTCTAAAATTACCAAATATGCTCAAAAACCACTAAAATGACCAAAATATCCTCAAAATCTCTAAAAAGAGCAAAATACCTTTTAAACGACTAAAATGACCAAAATACCCTTGATATCTTTAAAATTACCAAATATGCTCAAAAACTGCTAAAATGACCAAATACCTCCAAAATCTCTAAAATTAGCAAAATACCCCCCAAAACCTAAAAAATGACCAAAATACCCCTCGAAACATAAAAATTACCAAATTATCTTGTAATCTAAAAAATGACCGAAATACCTCCAAAACCTGTAAAATTACCAAAATGCCCCATAAACCTAAAAAGTGACCGAAATACCTTGAAACCTAACAAATGATTGAAATACTCCCGAAACCTATAAAATGACCAAAATACTCTCAAAACCTTTAAAATGACCAAAATACCCCCAAAACTTAAAAAATGACCGAAATACCCCTGAAACCTAAAAATTACTAAAATACCCCATAAGACCCATACAATTAAAGAACCTAATGGGTGATAGCCCCAAAGCTTTTAAGAGGAAACCCAAGGTGGACATTAGTAATAGCCCCAAAGCTCTTAGGAGGCTAAAAACTGCTTGTGAGAAATCAAAGCAAATTCTTTCTTCTGCAATTGAGACT
Source organism: Quercus suber (assembly GCF_002906115.3). Taxonomy (NCBI): domain Eukaryota; kingdom Viridiplantae; phylum Streptophyta; class Magnoliopsida; order Fagales; family Fagaceae; genus Quercus; species Quercus suber. The sequence goes on from NW_027069499.1 coordinate 369,935, forward strand.
GACATTGAAGTCGAGTCTTTGTATAAAGGTATTGCTTTCTCTTCAACTATTACCCATGCCAAATTTGAGGAACTCAACATGGAATTGTTCAAGAAGTGTATTGATATTGTGAAGAAGTGCTTGACCGACTCTAAGATGGACAAGAATTGTGTCCATGATGTTGTTGTTTCGGGTCGTTCTTCCAGAATTCCTAAGGTGCAGCAGTTGTTGCAGTACTTCTTCAAAGGAAAGGCTCTTTGTAAGAGCATTAATCCAGATGAGGCTGTGGCTTATGGAGCCACTGTTCAAGCTGATATCTTGATTGGTAAAGATAATGAGAAACTTCAAGATATCGTGCTCTTAAATGTCACCCCTTTGTCTCTTGGCATATTAACTGATCCCACGAAAGATATGTCTGTTTTAGTTCCAAGAAATTCTGCCATTCCTGCCAAAAAGGAGGGAAACATCACCACCAAACGTGACAACCAAACTTCTATTATCATCCTAGTTTACGAGGGTGAGAGAGCAAGAGCTACGGATAACAACTTCTTGGGGGAATTTGTGCTTCTTGGTATTTCGGCAGTGCCCAGGGGTGTTGCTCAGGTAAAAGTTTGCTTTGATATTGACGCTAATGGTATCTTGAATGTTTCTGCTGAGGAGATTACCACTGGCTCGATGAGTAAGATCACCATCACTAAAGATAAGTTAAGTCTGTCCGGTGAAGAGGTTGAGAGGATGGTGAGGGATGCAGAGACGTATAAGGCTAAAGATAATGCTAGGATAGCTTTGGCGGACTATGCTTGCAAGGTGAGGAATACTATCAATGATGAGAAGATTGGTGCCAAGGTTGACCCTGAATGTAAGAAAAAGATTAAAGATGCTATTGAACAGGTATTTCAGTGGTTAGATGACCATGAGCTCCTGGATTCAGGACTGTATGAAGACAAGCTAAAATGGCTCCAGAGCGTTTGCAATCCCATTAGTATTTGAGGCAGCCCCCAAAAAGTTTCTAGTGTTTTACTACATTTGTGTTCATTCTAGTGTTTTCTTGTTAGTTATCTGGTCTTTGTTAGGCAATTGTTGGGAATTTTGAAGACATTTCCACTGATAAGGATAGCTTTAAACCGTAGCTTGGTGTTGTTGAATTCTATTTCAGTATACATATCTAATTTTATTATTATTGTTTAGAAAATAAACCTAATTTTATAAGGATTTATTTGGTATTGGGTTGCTTTATAAATAAAAAAAATGTGTGGGCTTTAATTAATTTAAACAAACATAGTTTATCAATATTTGTTACTTTAAAAATCAAATTGAAAATATGTATTTGACTAATCATTTGAAAAACAGTGGATTTTTGATAACTTGTATGGTAACTTAAAAAATAAATAATTTTTTTTTTTAACCAATTTTTAGTGGCCTTGTTTCCTTGAAATCCTAGAAATTTTTTTTTTTTTTTTTTCCTCCGTAAGCAAAATTTCCTGTCTTCTAAACGGAAAGGAAAACAAGGCGAAATGGTTTTGAAGCTCAATCTCAGGAAAGCTTATAATCACGTCTAGTGTTAAAACTTAAAAGCCATTATATTTAAATTGAGATTTGCTGCCCAGTGGTAATTAAAGTTTTGTTTAAATAAAATAAAAACTAACTTCATAAATAATCAATTAGAAGGTTTCTTTTTCTTTTTCTTTAGTTCTAAAATAAAATACATTTATAATTTTCCCAAACCAAAATCTCAGACACTCAAAGACTCCAAGTGAATCATAACCTTCACAAAATCTACAATGCCTGACTTCAACATCAAAATCGTAAACTACCATCACTGAATAAAAAATGCAAGCCCCCTTCCTTGGTCATAGCCTACTCATACGGGTTACAATCAAATGATACTGCAACGTTGGAGTTATGTATGTGTCCTTGAAAGGTTGAAGCTAAATGACATCATTTTTTGTCTAAATGTATTTGAGATAGGATGATATGAAAGGCTATGAACATGTGTATATAAAGGAGTAAAAGTGAAAAGGATGAATGAAAATGCAAAGAGATTTTTGTGTGTGTGGGAGATGGAAGGTCTTGAAATATTGAACCAAATGAAATAAATAGTAATCTTAAAATATTGAATACAAAATGTAATAAAAATAGTCTTGAAACATTGAACCAAAGGAAATAAAGAGTCTCCACTTTTAAATTTGTTCTAATCTCTAATATGGCTTAAGGGTATCTCAATTTTTTTCATAGAGTGCACCACATGGCAGAACTTCATGCTTTATCGCATGAGGTCTCTGCTTTTATATATACTAGACGTGGACCCACGCATTGCGTGTGATTATTTTTTAAGGGAGGTCTCATTGTTATCATTATTTTGTAATTTGAACTAACTTAATGAAGAGGAATGCATTTCATAATCATGTTCATCGCAAAATAATTTTTTATTATTGTAGAATTGTTTTATTTAAATTTTGAAACCTTAATTCTACCATAGTTGGTTGACTAATTTGTACATCTCTAAGTCAATTATACACATTTTGCATGCTACATGTAAACCCTATTTTCCATAAGGCTGAAATAATGTGGGAAACATTTGATTCTATGGAAGTTAAAAACTAAAATTCTTATATCTTGTCTTAATGTTGCCTAAATAATGTTAAATGAAATGTCAAAAATGGGATTTTGAAAATTTCCATCCTTATTTTTTCTATATTTCTATTATTATTGAAGAATATCTTCTTTTTAGTTTTGATAAGATATAGAGTTTGATTAGTTTTAAATTTAAATTTTGTATGATTGTATTTAATTATATGATTTAATTAAGTGAATGTAACAATTGATTTTATTGACATTCGTATGATCATCTTTAATTAATTTTTTACTCCTTCTATCAAGCTCTTTGTTTTCCAAGTAACGGTTACTAATTGACGTTTGATTTCTTGATGATAATTCTAATGTACTAAATATGCATTGTAACGTTTATTTTTATTTTATTTTTTTATTCCAATTTACTGCCATTAACTTAGTGTATCCATACCTTGGCAAGCTTTATAAACATGCAAGAAACATCTAGAAATCCTACTAAAAAGGAGCCAATCTTCACCACCTGTTTTACAATGCATGTCAAACCTTGCTTGAACCCTTTGACAAATCAATTTAGAATCTCAAATGGTAGATTGGTAAGACTAAAACAAATTATATTGAAAAGATTACAATATGAGTTATCTAATGATCTATATTGTTGGTTTTGTGCCTACTGGCTGGGCAAATGATAGCGCCTAATGCTAACCCAAAATAACATCAATTATGCCAAATTTGACATTAACATTAACAATATTAAAAATATTCTATTCTTTTACCATCTTGAACTTCCAGCCAACCAAGAAGAAAGAAAAAAAGGTATCTGAAATTTGAGAAGTAAGGACTAAATCTAGCCAAATGAAGTGTAAATTGCATAAATGATTGACTCACGAATAACTTTAAAAAACCCAAAAGCCCAATCTTCTCCTTTTCTTATTTTCACAATTTCCCATTAACCAAACAGAAAAAATAGTAGGGTAACATACTATCTAAAAAAGAACCTGATATTTGGGGAATATATGTGACTCCAATCTACCAAACCATGTAATCCTCAATTAAACAAAACAAAAGAAAATATCATAACATTTTATAAATAGCCATAAAATCATCAAATGATTATAGAAATATTACTTTATAAGTGATGAATCGTAAGTTCGTCAATCAAGCAAGTTCGTCAGTAGAATAAGTTCGTCAGTAGAGTAAGTTCGTCAGTAAAGTTATACTGATGAAGCGTAAGCTCGTCAATCGAGTTGGTCAGATAGAAGCAATCCTCAGCCTGTATGAACGTACTCTCAAAGGTGGTCACCAGTGTGGTGCCTGCCATAACGCCTCCGATGCCAAAGTCAGTATAAGAGGTTCTCTTAGGAATAAACAATGTAATTGAACAGAATGAAAGAGATTACTTAGTATCTATGTGTGTATGTACCTTGTACTTGGCAATGTGTGGGCTTTATATATGCTTTCATAGCTTCTAGCCATTGGGGTAGTTATGAAGGTCTTAATACTCCTCTTGGTAACGTTTGGTGCTGTGTAATGGGGCTTTAATGTGCTCCAACGGTTCATACAGTTGGCCTTGTAACCGTTCTAGGTGTAATTGTGCTGCATTGAATGGCTTTCCTGCCTTCGTCAATGATGTGGGTATTAATTTGCTCGTCTAGGGATAGCTTCGTCGGTATCATGGTCGTCGTCTTTGGTAAATGAGTTCGTCAGTCCCATTAGCTGCCTTCCGATTCTATGGTCGTCGTGACTTGTAATGACGACCATAGAATGTGAAAGGTTTTGGGTTGTAAATAACTCCAATTCGTGTGACCATTGGGTTTCCCACTAATTTTCAGTTTTTTGAGCCTTTGTTTCTAAACTTCTCCCTTTATCTTCATCAGTACCTTTTGTCTATAACTTCATCAGTACCTTTTGTCTATAACTTCGTCAATACCTTTTGTGACTTACACCTTTTTAGGGATCTTGTCATCGTCAGTAACTTACATCCGTCGAAGCGGAATCTTGTTACTTAGTCATTTGTAACTTACACCCATTTAGGGATCTTGTCACTGTCAGTAACTTACATCCGTCGAGGCAGAATCTTGTTACTTAGCCATTTGTAACTTACACCCATTTAGAGATCTTGTCGTCATCAGTAACTTACATCTGTCAAGGCGAAATCTTGTTACATAGCCATTTATGACTTACACCTTTTTAGGGATCTTGTCATCGTCAGTAACTTACATCCGTCGAGGCGGAATCTTGTTACTTAGCCATTTTTGCCATTTGTGACTTACACCCATTTAGGGATCTTGTCATCGTCAGTAACTTACATCCGTTGAGGCAGAATCTTGTTACTTAGCCATTTGTGACTTACACCCTTTTAGGGATCTTGTCATCGTCAGTAACTTACATCCATCGAGGCGGAATCTTGTTACTTAGGCATTTGTGACTTACACCCTTTTAGGGATCTTGTCATCGTCAGTAACTTACATCCGTCGAGGCGGAATCTTGTTACTTAGCCATTTGTGACTTACACCTATTTAAGGATCTTGTCATCGTCAGTAACTTACATCCGTCGAGGTGGAATCTTGTTACTTAGCCATTTGTGACTTACACCCATTTAGGGATCTTGTCATCGTCAGTAACTTACATCCGTCGAGGCAGAATCTTGTTACTTAGCCATTTGTGACTTACACCCTTTTAGGGATCTTGTCATCGTCAATAACTTACATCCGTCGAGGCAGAATCTTGTTACTTGGCCATTGTTGGCTTTTGTGACTTACACCCTTTTAGGGATCTTGTCATCGTCAGTTACTTACATCCGTCAAGGCAGAATCTTGTTACTTAGCCATTTGTGACTTACACCC
>NW_027069499.1:378297-386613 GCF_002906115.3 Quercus suber
TATATATATATATATATATTTATGTATGAGAGATGCTACGTTTACAATATTTTCACAACAAATCATAGGTGGTTAATTAATTGTTGTTGGTTCAAATTTAAACCTAACACTAAAATTAATTTTTTGCCCTAATAATAACAACCAGTATCAACTTATCACTAAATTTTTTTGTAAAAATATTATGAAAATATTATAAATATGTCATTTATATATATATATATATACACACACATATATATAGTTATCATTTCTCTTTATATATATATATATATATATAAATTTAAAAAAACATTAAAACTCCCCACCTACCCCCACTCTCCCATATCTCTCCCTTATCTCCTCAGACTTCTTTGCTCTTTTGGTTTCTTTTGTTTTTTTCCTTTGTTTCTTTTTCTCCCTAGCTTGTCTCTCCACGCCAAAGTCTCAGACCTCCTTTCTCTTCTCTTTTTTTTTTTTTTTTCCCGTCTCCAGTACTCCTCCATCTTTCTTCTTTTCTTTTTCTTCACTCTTCTTTCACTTCACACATGAATTGATTCTTTTCTATTCCTCTCCATTTTGATTTTATTTATTTTGTTTTATTTGTGGTGGTGTTAATGTTTGTGGGTTTTGGATTTGCAGATAGTGTTGTAGCTTATGGATTTTGTTCAAATTTGTAGATGGTGTTTGAAGCCATTGGTTGTATAGTTGCAAGTAAGCATTTTTTTTTTTTTTTAATTTATGATTGTTTTGGTCTATTTATTTTTTGATAATAGTTTTGGTCTATTCCTTGGATGTGAGCATGTTACGTTTGATTTTGAATTTTTTTAGGTGGGTTTGTGTTTTCATTTTAAATTTGCTAGGATAGTTATAGTACTGTTTGTATTTGAAGTTGCTATTTTTTTTTTTTTAATTTTTGGATGTGAGCATGTTGCATGTGTTTGATTTTGAATTTTTTTAGGTGGGTTTGTGTTTCATTTTGAATTTGCTGGGATAGTACAGTGTTTATATTTTGTTTTGTATCTTTTAATTTAATTAAAAAAACATTTTCACGCCAAAAAAAAATTCTTTTGATTACCAAAAATTAATTTTTGGTAATCAATTTTTTTTTTGGGGCTATAGTGGCGTTTTTAGAGTCTATAGTGGCGTTTTACAAACGCCAGTATTATACCGTCACTATAGACCTATAGTGGCGTTTACAAACGCCACTATAGAGTAATTTTTAAAAAAGCCTATAGTGGCGTTTAACAAACGCCACTATAGCCTTTTTCGAAAATAAAAAAATTCCAAACGCCACTATATGGTGGTCCTATAGTGGCGTTTAAAAAAAAACGCCACTATAGGTCTATAATAGCGGTACAAAAGTGGCGTTTTTAGTACCTATAGTGGCGTTTGTGAAACGCCACTATAGGCCCAGTTTTTTGTAGTGAATGATAATTATATATGATTAACATCAAAAGTAAATAATTGATTAAATTACCCAATTAACGTTGTCATATGATTATTCAATAAGTCATACAATTCCAAATCACTAGAAACACATGTAAATGATTCATTGAATTACCATCCAATGTCTCATCCAAATCAGATTGAAATTCAAACATAAATTATTCTATGCATCTATTCTATGTAACATGCCCTCTCCTTAACCTTCCTCCCCTTTGCACCTCCCATCAACTCCTTTACTCTCTCACAAATTACACCCCTATCAACGGTCATGATTTTCGCACCTCCAACATCTCTTTGTGGAATCACTAGCCCTGCTCCCAATCCCATTGTTACAAGTTTAGCATTCAAGGCTTGCTCACTAATATCAAGCATAGGCTAAGTCAAAAGTGGAACCCCATTTGCCAAGCTCTCCAACACTGAGTTCCAACCACAATGACTTAAAAACCCACCTATTGAAGGGTGTGCTAGTATGCTTCGCTGCTCCACCCAATCATATACAACCAACCCTTCTTCCTTCACTCTTTCATTCCATCCATTTGGTGGATCCCAAGCCTTTGATCTCACAACCCAAATGAATGGATGGCCTGCCATGTCCAAACCAAAAGCAATCTCATCCATTTGATCATTTGACAAATGTGATTGTGTACCAAATGAAACATGATAGGTCCAAGAAATAAGTAAAGTTGTCCATCCCTGAAGGACGATGCACAAAGACGATCCTACTGCCAGCACAGTACGAAGGGGGCTGCACGAGCAATCCGACCGAGGCCGGCCATTACGACTAGCGGCAATAAATACCAATACCGTTGAAAGGGTGCTGGTCAAATTAACACCTCGCACAAGCGTTACGAACTCAAGCAATTATGCTCCCATAATGACGGAGCCAACAGCTAGAAGGCCACTGAAATAACCTATATATACCCATAAGCAAGATCCAAAGAGGGTATGAAAAATCACATAATTTTATTCTCATCTTAGTTTTCTTTGTTTTATCTTGCTTGTTAAGCTTCTCTAACTTTATCATCGGAGGCATTGTGGTCAGCACCCCCCCCCCCGGTGATTCTTTCTTTTTCTATTTTGTTGTATCCCAGGGCTGATACAAGGAGTGGATGATCTTTATCTGGACGAACATCTCGACTGACGATCTCAGCATCATCAAAACATAAATCACATTGCCTGATTCATTAGATTCAACATACTTATCTACCCACTTGATGTATGAAGCATCTAATTCTTGATCAAGTTGATCATAGAGGAGAAGTGGTCCCACGCAATAAGTTTTGGCTTCATTGAAATAGTTGGATTCAAGTGCTCTAACATATTCACCTTCAATCTCTTCAAAGCTATTAACAATTACACCCCAACTTGGCAGGAGCGGAGCCAGCAATTTTAATTTGAGGGCCAAGTTGTGATGTTGATATATTAGTTAAGACAAAACTCTGCACACACATATAAAAATTAATTTAATAAGAGAATTTATTATCTTTTAAATTTTAATGAGCATACAAAAGTCATGTATTTCTTCTATTAGACATGTACAAAAAATTATCATTTTTTACATAGTTTAATTTGTTAAACCTCTTAAATTATTTAATTTTAATATAATTTCTCTTTCTTTTAAGAGCACCATTGAAATGAATCAAAATTTAGGGGTTCAACTTTAATTTTTACATGCTACATTTTTTAAAATATAAATAACATAAATACTAAAAATAATTTTTAAAAACTTTGGCCCCCAACCCTTGTGTGTGGCTCCGCCCGGTGATCCCCAACTATTCACATCCGCTTCTGCAAGCTCCATTATAAGCCACACAAAAGGGTCATTTGGATCAGCATTTAAAAGCACATCAGGGATGTCACCTTTATCCAAAGCAAATGGAATTTTTAACTTTGAATACCCTATAGGATCCAAAAGTGACAAATCCTTAACACTTGGGACATGCAAAGAAGGAGATTTGCAAATAACCATAGCAACCATGCCCATTCCATGAGAGTCAATTCGTGGAATAGCAAATAAATGACATGACTCAAGTGTCCAACCGAGGAAAGACTCAGAGATAACACAAAATCATAGTTTAAAAAAATCTCAATGCAACCTATCTATTTGGTCAAACACAGAATCATAGTTTAATTTTAATATATCTCAAATAAAAACAAAATCTGACAAACATAAACAATTAATTTTGCTGTAATTATGCCTAATGGTTTCCTAACACATAAAAAAAAAAAAAACAGCGTGTCTATATATATATATATATAATTGATTTCTTTTTAAGTTGTGCTACAAAAAAAAAAAAAAAAAAAAAAAAAATGTCACAATAGTTGAGGTGTTGGCTCACCATAGGTAAAAATAAAATAAAATATTAACTCACAACAACTAAAATAAGGTGTTGCGCAAATATTTTGACTCTTTTTTATGTTCACAAACTTTCTCATTTTTTAATGATTTAATAATAAGGAGAATGAAGATTTCAGCATTGATTCTCCTAATAAAGCAAAGGAGAATATACTAGTGAATTACGCAACTCATAATAATTATAGTTATTTTCTTCTCAAAATAATAATAATAATGGTTAGTTTTGTGACCATGATTATATATATTAGGATGTTCCAATGATTATATCCACTTGGCAAAAGTTAAACTATTATGATGCAAAGATTATGTATTTATCTCAAAATATATATGATAAAAATTTTCGTATTTTTGTTACGTATTTTTTTAAAATAAATGTATTATACCATATCAGTTTTTCATCGTTTTCATATTTTTATGTCTAGTTTTTGAGTCATACTTTTGAAAAAGATGCCGAAAATTACCCATCCACATACTTACCGTATCAAATGCATACCATATATATTATACTAACTATTTAATCATATGAACCACTTGATGATAGTCACATAATTAATTTATTTAACAAGGATCAAGAATAAGATTGAAAAGATTCTCACCAAGAATAAGATTGCAAAAACACGTAAACAAATTACACATAAATTACTCGTAAAAGAAAATACACACAGAAGCATTTGCGAAACAGAAATAGGAAATACATTTTCAAATTAAAGCGATAAAGAGGTTTTGATCACATATTTTTATTGGTAAGCCGCTCAATCAGCTCGTCAATTTCTTACGGGAACCACCTTTCTCCACAGCATGCCATGCCAATCGCCCCAATTCTTGTGCCCTCTCCTTAACCTTCCTCCCCTTTGCACCTCCCATCAACTCCTTCAGTCTCTCACAAATCACACCCCTATCAATGGTCGTGATTTTCTCACCTCCAACATCTCTTTGTGGGACCACTATCCCAGCACCCAATCCCATTGTTACAAGTTTAGCATTCAAGGCTTGCTCACTAATATCAAGCATAGGCCAAGTCAAAAGTGGAACCCCATTTGCCAAGCTCTCCATCACTGAGTTCCAACCACAATGACTCAAAAACCCACCTATTGAAGGGTGTGCTAGTATGCTTCGTTGCTCCACCCAATCATATACAACCAACCCTTCTTCCTTCACTCTCTTAGTCCATCCATCTGGTGGAGCCCAAGTCTTTGATCTCACAACCCAAATGAAAGGATGGTCTGCCATCTCCAACCCAAAAGCAATCTCATCCATTTGATCATTTGACAAATGTGTTTGTGTACCAAATGAAACATAAATCACACTGCCTGATTCATTAGATTCAACATACTTATCTAGCCACTTGATGTATGAAGCATCCAATTCTTGATCAAGTTGATCATAGAGGAGAAGTGCCCCACACAATAAGATTTGGCTTCATTGAAATAGTCGGATTCAAGTGCTCCAACATATTCACCTTCAATCTCTTCGAAGCTATTAACAATTACACCCCAACTATTCACATCCGCTTCTGCAAGCTCCATTATAAGACGCACATAAGGGTCATTTGGATCACCATTTAATAGTCCCTCAGGGATGTCACCTTTGTTCAAAGTGAATGGAAATTTCAGCTCTGAAAAATCTATAGGATCCAATAGTGACAAATCCTTAACACTTGGGACATGCAAAGAAGGAGATTTGCAAATAACCATAGCAAACACGCCCATTCCATGAGAGACAATACGTGGAATATCAAATAAATGACATGACTCAAGTGTCCAACCGAGGAAAAAGTCAGAGATAACACAAATAGGAGGACACCCATCATCAATCATGTTTCTAAGAACATCCTCAAAAGGTTGTTTCATTTTTTTTGTGGCTTCTATAAAGGTAGCAAATAGAGCCATTGAAGGAAGGTCAGCTGTATTCTCACAGCCTTGTGGCAAGTCTGGAACTTTTGGAAATGGGATTATTGACAAAGTGATATTTGGGTGCTTGTTGGTTCTGGAAGAGATGAATGGAGCATTTGATGGGTGGTGATGATTGTGACTTTTAGGCCACGGTTTGAGAGGGGGGGGGGGGGGTGCTGACCACAATGCCTCCGATGATAAAGTTAGAGAAGCTTAACAAGCAAGATAAAACAAAGAAAACTAAGATGAGAATAAAATTATGTGATTTTTCATACCCTCTTTGGATCTTGCTTATGGGTATATATAGGTTATTTCAGTGGCCTTCTAGCTGTTGGCTCCGTCATTATGGGAGCATAATTGCTTGAGTTCGTAACGCTTGTGCGAGGTGTTAATTTGACCAGCACCCTTTCAACGGTATTGGTATTTATTGCCGCTAGTCGTAATGGCCGGCCTCGGTCGGATTGCTCGTGCAGCCCCCTTCGTACTGTGCTGGCAGTAGGATCGTCTTTGTGCATCGTCCTTCAGGGATGGACAACTTTACTTATTTCTTGGACCTATCATGTTTCATTTGGTACACAATCACATTTGTCAAATGATCAAATGGATGAGATTGCTTTTGGTTTGGACATGGCAGGCCATCCATTCATTTGGGTTGTGAGATCAAAGGCTTGGGATCCACCAAATGGATGGAATGAAAGAGTGAAGGAAGAAGGGTTGGTTGTATATGATTGGGTGGAGCAGCGAAGCATACTAGCACACCCTTCAATAGGTGGGTTTTTAAGTCATTGTGGTTGGAACTCAGTGTTGGAGAGCTTGGCAAATGGGGTTCCACTTTTGACTTAGCCTATGCTTGATATTAGTGAGCAAGCCTTGAATGCTAAACTTGTAACAATGGGATTGGGAGCAGGGCTAGTGATTCCACAAAGAGATGTTGGAGGTGCGAAAATCATGACCGTTGATAGGGGTGTAATTTGTGAGAGAGTAAAGGAGTTGATGGGAGGTGCAAAGGGGAGGAAGGTTAAGGAGAGGGCATGTTACATAGAATAGATGCATAGAATAATTTATGTTTGAATTTCAATCTGATTTGGATGAGACATTGGATGGTAATTCAATGAATCATTTACATGTGTTTCTAGTGATTTGGAATTGTATGACTTATTGAATAATCATATGACAACGTTAATTGGGTAATTTAATCAATTATTTACTTTTGATGTTAATCATATATAATTATCATTCACTACAAAAAACTGGGCCTATAGTGGCGTTTCACAAACGCCACTATAGGTACTAAAAACGCCACTTTTGTACCGCTATTATAGACCTATAGTGGCGTTTTTTTTTAAACGCCACTATAGGACCACCATATAGTGGCGTTTGGAATTTTTTTATTTTCGAAAAAGGCTATAGTGGCGTTTGTTAAACGCCACTATAGGCTTTTTTAAAAATTACTCTATAGTGGCGTTTGTAAACGCCACTATAGGTCTATAGTGACGGTATAATACTGGCGTTTGTAAAACGCCACTATAGACTCTAAAAACGCCACTATAGCCCCAAAAAAAAAATTGATTACCAAAAATTAATTTTTGGTAATCAAAAGAATTTTTTTTTGGCGTGAAAATGTTTTTTTAATTAAATTAAAAGATACAAAACAAAATATAAACACTGTACTATCCCAGCAAATTCAAAATGAAACACAAACCCACCTAAAAAAATTCAAAATCAAACACATGCAACATGCTCACATCCAAAAATTAAAAAAAAAAAAATAGCAACTTCAAATACAAACAGTACTATAACTATCCTAGCAAATTTAAAATGAAAACACAAACCCACCTAAAAAAATTCAAAATCAAACGTAACATGCTCACATCCAAGGAATAGACCAAAACTATTATCAAAAAATAAATAGACCAAAACAATCATAAATTAAAAAAAAAAAAAAATGCTTACTTGCAACTATACAACCAATGGCTTCAAACACCATCTACAAATTTGAACAAAATCCATAAGCTACAACACTATCTGCAAATCCAAAACCCACAAACATTAACACCACCACAAATAAAACAAAATAAATAAAATCAAAATGGAGAGGAATAGAAAAGAATCAATTCATGTGTGAAGTGAAAGAAGAGTGAAGAAAAAGAAAAGAAGAAAGATGGAGGAGTACTGGAGACGGGAAAAAAAAAAAAAAAAGAGAAGAGAAAGGAGGTCTGAGACTTTGGCGTGGAGAGACAAGCTAGGGAGAAAAAGAAACAAAGGAAAAAAACAAAAGAAACCAAAAGAGCAAAGAAGTCTGAGGAGATAAGGGAGAGATATGGGAGAGTGGGGGTAGGTGGGGAGTTTTAATGTTTTTTTAAATTTATATATATATATATATATATAAAGAGAAATGATAACTATATATATGTGTGTGTATATATATATATATATAAATGACATATTTATAATATTTTCATAATATTTTTACAAAAAAATTTAGTGATAAGTTGATACTGGTTGTTATTATTAGGGCAAAAAATTAATTTTAGTGTTAGGTTTAAATTTGAACCAACAACAATTAATTAACCACCTATGATTTGTTGTGAAAATATTGTAAACGTAGCATCTCTCATACATAAATATATATATATATATATA
>NW_027069499.1:386701-479724 GCF_002906115.3 Quercus suber
TCTTTTTTTTTTTTTTTTTTTTTTTTTTTTTTTTTTGGTGTGCTTGAATATTGTGGAAGAAGCACTTTTTGGACCTATAGTGGCGTTTGGTAAACGCCACTATAAGTCCCCCTTTTTTTTTGCTGGATTCTTTTTTTTTTTTTTTTGGCTGGGCTATAGTGGCGTTTGCAAATGCCACTATAGGTCAAATGCCTATAATGGCGTTTGCAAACGCCACTATAGGTCCTACTGTTACAAGGGCCTCTAGTGGCATTTGTCAAACGCTACTATAGGCCCTATCCAACTGAAAGAAAAAAAAAATTGCCTATAGTGGCATTTGACAAACGCCACTATAGGTCCTATTCCAAACACCACTATAGGTCCCCATTTTTTTGTTGGATTTTTTTTTTTGCTGGGCTATAGTGGCGTTTGCAAACGCCACTATAGGTTAAATGCCTATAGTGGCATTTGCAAAACGCCACTATAGGCCCTACCCAACTGAAAAAAAAAAATAAAAAAATAAAAAGTGCTTATAGTGGCGTTTGACAAATGCCACTATAGGCCCTTGTAAGGCTAGGACCTATAGTGGCGTTTTAAAAACGCCATTATAGACCTTTAAAAACGCTACTATAGACCCATTTTCCCAAACGCCACTATAGATATGCCTATAGCAGCGTTTATAGAAAAGGCTACTATGGGGCACCTATAGTGGCGTTTTTTACAAACGCCACTAAAAAAAACGCCACTATAGGACCCTTTTTTTGTAGTGATTGGGCTATGTGGTTATCTTTTAATTATAAATAAATTATGTCCAAGTGGTTCATTCCTTCATGGGATTTGAAGCATACATATGTATATATAATCCTTTGAAAAGGTGTAATCTTCTTCTTTAATTTTCTTTTTAATTCAATTGTTATAGTAAATGAGGAGATGGGATTTGGATCATGGTCCTCTTAATAGATCGAAGAAATTAGTCAATACCATTAAACAAAAATCTTATCCTCGATAAAACTTCCATTTCGCTGCAACCTACAAAAATTAATGGCTCTCCACTTCCCCAGCTACAAACTATCACTTTCTTAAGATAATGAGGAAATATGAATTTAATTACAGCCCTTTTTGATCCCATACTATACACTCATAAACAAAATAAGGGCACTTGGACTACTCAATAACTCGTTTGGTTTGATCTTTGCCCTTCTTTACCTAAAGATCTGCACGTGTTTCCCTTAAGGTGAATGTGATGTGGAAGCATCATTCATGGTTGATGGAGTAATTTCTTACAATCCATCAGTGACAAAGTTAGGATTTCAATTTGAAAACAAAAGTAAAAGCAAAACTATTTCAGATAGAGACATCTATATAATCATTAAATATTTAATATATGGAATTTAGGTCAAGTCGCATTTGTTAGTATTTCTCATAGAGATATTTATATAAATTATTTCAAATAGTCCATCATTCACTTTAAAAACTTAAAAATATATATATATATATATATCAACTTTTTAACATTAAATGTAATTAAGTTAAAGTGAAGACATATTTCAAACTTAGGATCCCTTACTGATACCATCACAAACAACCATTTATTATAAATACATAAACTAATAATAAATTGTAAATTTAATTATTTTATTTATTATTATTATTATTTTGGCTGAAGTAGGTTATGCATCTTTTTATTTTTGGCTAACATGGGTTATGCTTTATCTTTATATTATAGTTGGGGAGAGAATTAAAGAAACTATTTATTTTAATTTTTATGGATCCGTCAGGGTGTATAGTCTAGTAGCTAAAGGCTTGAAATGAACTGTAAACCCAAATATCCTAAGTTCAATTCTCACTAAGAGTTCCCCTTGATTACTTGATACAAATTTGTTCCCATGTTCAAGACCAGTGGAGCACGGTACCATAGGAACTAAGACACCTCTCACCTCTGAATTCCTTAAAAAAAAAGGGTTATGTGCAAGCATGATACGACACCATAAGCATTCAAATTCCAAATTAAGCGTATGGATTGGCAAAAAAATTTGTCTTCTTGCCACTGACTTCTTTAATATAAATGTATTTAGGCCCTAGTTTTTATACCCTTCATATCTTAATTATCCTTAAAAAAATATATATAAAATAAAATGGTGTGTGAGTCTTATGTAATAGATTATGGGGTTTTTACGATGTGAAAGAGAATAATGATCCTCTCGTGTTCTGTTCTTAATAAAATGTTAAAATATTCAGTATGGTTTTGTTTCTGTGATTAGAGTTATGGGTTTTTTTATTCAACATGCTAGTAGATTTTAAGCACAAACTTCCATTTCCATTAATTTGTCAAGATGCAGGTTTATATACTTGGTACATGAGAAGTCAAGATATGTCGTGGTTACTTCTTTGGACATATCTCTTTCTCCCTCTGCATTTATGGTGGGTATTCCAAGCTTTGCCCAAATACCTAGGCTAGGCATGCCACTTTTGTAGAATACACATGTCAACTGACTCAACTCCATAATAAGCCAACGGGAAAAAGGTAATGGATGCATCTGGTATTCTATTTTCAAGAATCATGTAAATAAGTGCTTTTAGAACCGTTAATAAATCATATTAAGAAAATTTTGACATTATTTTTACGAGAAATATAAAAAATTATAATAAAAAAAATCCTATATCGTTTTTCATAAAATATTTCTGAAAATAGCTTTCAAATTATTGCCCTTGGTGTATCTGTTAACACTTCTCAATATGAAAATATATCAGGTTCTATTTCTGATGTCAGAGTTATGGTTTTTTTATTCAATATGCTAGCAGATTTTAAGCACAAACCTCCATTGAATTCCATAAATTTCTCAAGATGCATGCACGTTGATATTCATATACTTGGGACCTGAGAAGTCAAGATATTCCGTCGTTAATTACTTCTTTTATAGCTAAGTTCCAAGCTTTGCTTGAATGCCTCGGCATACCACTTTCACAAGGGGGAGACAAAGAATCTGTCAAGCACATTTGTAGGGGCTGGTCTTATGCAATTGACTACTTTGTTAAATTAGTACCGGCCATGTTTAATTATGTAGCTCTCTTTTCAATGCGCCCCTGTCATCACCTAGAAAAGAATAAGGCAATAATCTCTGTTTCTCTCTCATGTCACTTGGACAAATTTTTAATGTACTTGGGACCTGAGAAGTCAAGATATTCCGTCGTTAATTACTTCTTTTATAGCTAAGTTCCAAGCTTTGCTTGAATGCCTCGGCATACCACTTTCACAAGGGGGAGACAAAGAATCTGTCAAGCACATTTGTAGGGGCTGGTCTTATGCAATTGACTACTTTGTTAAATTAGTACCGGCCATGTTTAATTATGTAGCTCTCTTTTCAATGCGCCCCTGTCATCACCTAGAAAAGAATAAGGCAATAATCTCTGTTTCTCTCTCATGTCACTTGGACAAATTTTTAATGAGTGGTTTTTATTATCATCTTAATCAATAATTATTCATAATAGGATATATAAAAATGGGATTTGATTTGGTTTTGTAAAATTTGATAGAGCATTCAGTGTACAAATACGTAGATCTATCAATTATTTAGACTTGCGCAAATTTGTCAATTAAAAATAATATAAGAAAGAGAATGAAATTAAAAAGAAAAAGGTGGATTTTATATTCTTTTGTTGAACCATCTATATAAATTTTAAATTTCAATTTAATCCTTAAACTATGTGATTGATTGCTATATCCCCGTGTTAAAAACTTCCTAAAATTTTCATCATTTTTTAACATTAGTTTTGACATTTTTGTAATCAAGTGATTAAAATATATCATTGTAATGATGTTTAAAGTATCCCCAAAACATGTAAAGATGTTCAAACTATATTTATATAGGGTTGAGATTGGACAGTGTAAGTTTGTAATAAGTTCATAAAATATCAAATTATTATTTATAATTTATTAATATATAAATAATATATTTTACACTAAAATTATGAATTAGATAGTTTCCCAAGTGATGATGCACGGATACTTTGAAAATTAATTTGTAACATCTTTTTTTAATTTTTTTTTAAGAGCTATTGATAATACTCATTTTGCTGTTTGATATTTATATTTTACCAAAATATTGAAAAAAAATTTAACACTTAATTTTATTAATTCATATTTTATATATAAAACAAATTGTCATAGAATTGGTTTCCAAATATTGAGATGAATTGCTCTACTAATCTAAATTTTTGAAGTTAGAACAGTCAATTTTTTTGACATTTGTAAGAGACTAATATATTATATTATTTGTAAACTTTAATTTTTAAATTGATTAGATGATTTTGAAATTCGAAATTTATAAATTTAAATTCAAAGTATGAAATACTTTCATATCCTAAAATTACAAAATAATTCAAGCAACCTCCCAAATACTTCCTCAACTACTCCATTTTCACAACCAAATACCGAGCCCCATATCCCAAACACTCAGTTCATTATCTCAATAAAAGGAAATCATTTGTAAGTACAGGCGCACATATAGAGAATCTAATAAATTAAAGAAAAAATTGCTAAAAACACTTTCATTTTTCAAGATTTGGTTTCCTTTAGGAAGACTTCCACATTAAAAATAGAAATAAAAATAAAGCACAAAAATCACTCTAAAATCATCATTGACTTTTACTTTTATCATCGTGACTCATATCAATATTCCTTTAAATAGCAGTAAAAAAAAAAAAAAAAAAAAAAAACTACAAAATTATATGCTGAGAATAATGTTGATCCTGTACTAGATTCCAATTTTGGACCAACATTGAGGAAATGAAGAAAAATTCAATTTAGTAGAATCCTTGTAAATCCTCTGGATCAGTCGAATGATGAGTAAGGGAAGAATTTGAGATGGAGTAGTACAATGTGCTGACTTATGCATGGCTCCAAAGCACCATTCTCGTAATCGTTCGCATGCATGGCAAGAAGTGACAAAATATGATCTTATATATCCTAATTATGTTTGGCAGCATGTTAGAGATCTGAATGGGCAATGTGTGCAAGCAGGTGCACCTGTTCCAGATCAGTATAGGAGTATGATGAGATTAGATGTTGTTCCTCCGGACTCTGATGAAGTTGATCTTGTTGCTTGTAATTAATATGGGGTTTTGTTATATGTATGCCGATGCTTTGTAAATGTTAAGTGGAAGGCTCATGGCTTTTAATCTTCAAAATGTATTTGTATGTGCATTTGGGGCCAGCTTACTTGTTTAAAAGCGAGACAAAAAGTGACTTCACTAAACAAATAAGCTCGCTTATTTGTTGGTCTGCTTAATCAAGTAGAGGCATGGCAACAGGAAGGGATCTAGCGAGTGAGATGAGCATGAAGAAGCATAGTGGCTTTATGGAAACGTGTAGTTGAAGGGAAGTTCTATGGATTTAGTTCCCTTGGGCAATCTTTGGGGGTTTAATTTAATGTTGCCATTCCTACCTTTAATCTTCAGCTTTCACTGACTACTTGTAACGAAATGAACATAATAATTAGTCATTCTTCAAAAAAATCTGATTTAGTTAATCAAAATACAAATCCTCAAATTGTACGNTTTGCACTATTGTATTTTCAAATTCTCAAGCGACAGATGATGAAAATGAAAATAGAAGATCCCACAGTTTTGTTTCTATACAACGCTTATTATATCCATTGGACTATGAACTATGATTTCCAGATCTAGGGAGTGAAAAACCGAAAGATTTCAATTATATAATAGAAGGCAGTCTGACCAATGGAACGTAAATATGTGGGAAAAAGAAAAAATTGAAGCTTTTCTCTGATGCACTAGTAATTAATGGAGACCAATCGATTTTAAATTTTGAAGGAATAAGGAAATGTCACCTTCTATTTGAACCCAATAGTGCATCATTTTCTTAGTTATGAAAAACCTCTTCTAGAGAACATTGTTATGAGAAAGCATTTCCTCAATGCAACAATATTTCTTCTAGGGGCAAGCCGAATTTTCCATATAATATTCTGATATATATGAACAAAAAAGCTTATGCTCCATTAGGTAGTGGTAGAACATCCAAAGTATCAGTTGACTAAAACTGAAGGTAATATTGGTAAAAGATGAAACTGACATTCGTAGCATCTTTCGTACAATTTGAGGATTTGTATTTTGATTAACTAAATCAGATTTTTTTGAAGAATGACTAATTATTATGTTCATTTCGTTACAAGTAGTCAGTGAAAGCTGAAGATTAAAGGTAGGAATGGCAACATTAAATTAAACCCCCAAAGATTGCCCAAGGGAACTAAATCCATAGAACTTCCCTTCAACTACACGTTTCCATAAAGCCACTATGCTTCTTCATGCTCATCTCACTCGCTAGATCCCTTCCTGTTGCCATGCCTCTACTTGATTAAGCAGACCAACAAATAAGCGAGCTTATTTGTTTAGTGAAGTCACTTTTTGTCTCGCTTTTAAACAAGTAAGCTGGCCCCAAATGCACATACAAATACATTTTGAAGATTAAAAGCCATGAGCCTTCCACTTAACATTTACAAAGCATCGGCATACATATAACAAAACCCCATATTAATTACAAGCAACAAGATCAACTTCATCAGAGTCCGGAGGAACAACATCTAATCTCATCATACTCCTATACTGATCTGGAACAGGTGCACCTGCTTGCACACATTGCCCATTCAGATCTCTAACATGCTGCCAAACATAATTAGGATATATAAGATCATATTTTGTCACTTCTTGCCATGCATGCGAACGATTACGAGAATGGTGCTTTGGAGCCATGCATAAGTCAGCACATTGTACTACTCCATCTCAAATTCTTCCCTTACTCATCATTCGACTGATCCAGAGGATTTACAAGGATTCTACTAAATTGAATTTTTCTTCATTTCCTCAATGTTGGTCCCAAAATTGGAATCTAGTACAGGATCAACATTATTCTCAGCATATAACTTTCTCACTGGTCCTTTTTTGTTTGTCACTAATTCGAAATCTGCAATCCCTCCTTCAATACTGTATACAGGTTTCTTCTCCTTTTAGGGTACTTTTCAAGGTCAAGACCAGATTGTGTACAGAGCTCTACAAGCGTAGGAATTTGCGGTACACTATACCTCTCAACATGCTCAAACCTTGGTTTACCAACACGATCACAAAGATGAAAGTATTTGGGGAAAAATATCAACGAATTTCCTATTTTAAAATTTGATTCGTTCACCTGGAAGGGAACTAGTAAATATGCTAGTCAAATTTTAGCAAGAAACCAACTTCTTCTTTTTTTTTTTTCAAAATTTTAACTAGTCATTTTTTAGAGATGTGACAAATTTTTAAATTTATGTACTAGTCACAAATCCACACGATGCATAAAAAATTATAATATAATTAATATGCAAGAACATGATTTAAAATCTCTAGGTTAAATAATGCAATTGTTATTTAAGTTTAAATTATTATATAAGTTTATAATTTTAGATTTTTTTTTTAAATATAAGTATAATGTTTATATTATTGAAACTTGAATTTTAAGATAATATTTGAATATTTATTGTTTTTTTATTACTTTTTAGAGTCATATCTCTAACTTCTAATGTCTATTCTATTCGTATTTATTAACCAAAAACTAAAAAGTTATGCCAAAATTGAATAAAATTTCATAATATTTAACCCAAAAATTTTTAAAAATTTTAAAATTTGAGCCCAAAACTAAAAAGACAACCTATAAAAAGAATCAATTTAATGCTAAAATAGTCCAAAATGGATAGAATTGGATTAAAGTGGAGCAAATTGGACCAAAATAGACTAAATGGGACCTAATGGACTATATTGAATTGAATGGATTGAAGTAGATTGAATGGACCAAAGTGGATTGAATGGACTGAAGTAGACAAAAGTGGACTAAATGGACGAAAGTGGATTGAAATAGACTGAAGTGGACCAAGATGGACCAAAGTAGAGTGAATGGACCGATTGGACCGAAATAGACAGAAGTGGATTGACATGGAATGAATGGACCGAAGTGAACCAAGTGAGACCGAAATGCTACACTGATATGGATCAAAAAGAGCTACACTTCAACTTTTATATATTATACAATATAGATTTGTAAGACTTATATATAGTAAAAAAATTTACTAGCGAAAGCATCAATAAAAAATAGTTAGGAATTTTTTTATTATGTTGGTGATGTGAAACTAACCAGTCATATCACTTTGTAAACCTTTTAGTTAATAAATGATATCATTTAAATTTTCTTTTTATTATTCAAAATTTAAATGAAAACTTTCATGCATTATTTAAAAGATCTTATTTTTTGATTAATATTAATTTAAAAAAAATTCTTAATTCCTTCGTGTATTAATAAATTTGAGAAAAAAAATAATCAAATTAACTAATTTAGTTATTTATTAATAGATCTTACAATTGATCTGGATTGAATGGATCAAAATGCTACATTGATATGGTTAAAAAAATTGTGTAGTAACAAGAAATGCTACGCTTTTAGATATTATATATTATATAGATAGATAGATTTTATTTTTATTTGTTTTATTGTTATTTTAAATATGCTATATCATTATTGCTCTTTTATCCTCAGGTTATTATGTTTATACTATAAAAATAACTTTAGGACAAAAATATGATTGTTAACTTATTCTATAAATATTTGTTGCCATAAAGCCACATGCAGTGCTAGTAAGAATGATACTTGTAACTTGGAACTTATAACATGTGAGAGTTTATGCTATATCATTATTGCTCTTTTATCCTCAGGTTATTATGTTTATACTATAAAAATAACTTTAGGACAAAAATATGATTGTTAACTTATTCTGTAAATATTTGTTGCCATAAAGCCACATGCAGTGCTAGTAAGAATGATACTTGTAACTTGGTACTTATAACGTGTGAGAGTTCAGTAACCATGGTATATGTGTCTTGACAAAAACGTCATCTGCTGTCAAGAAATTGAACACTTGTCAAGAAAATGACAAATTAAAAGACACTTGTCACATTGCATGAAAGATTGAGTAGTCAATTTCTACAAATACATACCCCCTTCTTTGCTTTGTGAGATCACTACAAGAAAAATGCCTATTAGCGACCAAGAATTTTTGACGAACCCAAAAAGCCCTCTCAAAAAATTTTATTTGTGATGGCAAAATAAAGCCCTCGCAAATACTTGGTAAAATGTGAAATATTTGTGACCAACAAAAAAAACTGTAGAAATTATGTGTTATAGCGGTCACAAATACTAATACTTTGGAGGGAAATTCTTCCTCCATATTATTTGCGAGGGACAATTAAAAATCTTTCGCAAAAAGTGTTTATTTGTGACAGTTAAAAAAAAACCGTCACTAATACTAAATTATTTGCGAGGGCTAGGATCGACCTTCACAAATAATCATTAAAATGTCAAAAATTTTGGAGGGAAATGTTCCCACCAAATTATTTCCGAGGAAAAATAAAAAACCCTTGCAAAAAGTTTATTTTTTGTGTGGGTTAAAAATATACCCTCACTAATACTAAATTATTTGCGAGGGCCACGATTGACTTTTGCAAAAAATCATTAAAATATTAATTTTTTTTTGAGATAAAAGTTATTCTAAAATTCAAAGAAAAATAAAATGAAACGCATAAACATATAACACTTTGTATTCTTTAGATGAACATTTTGTTTACCGTCTAAAAAAAAAAAAACCTTTTATATACATCCTATATAAGAAATGTCTATCCTTATTTTCTAAACGATTGTACCCATAAAAAAATGATTGCACTTTCAACTTCAAAATGGTAGCTTAAAATTCAAGAATTTCAGCCTTTTGTACTCTCTCTCTCTCTCTCTCAAAAGTGAATAAAAATTTCTTCCCATTAAAATAATGCATAAAATATGAGTTTGTAGATAAAATGGTAAATTACATCCGATTGGCATGAAAATTGGCATGCATGTTAAGACCATATAGAACACGTAATCCAACGGTTGGATTTTTAAAATATTTATTTAATAATAAGTTATTGGGTGGTGTAACATTTTTTAGAGTTACGTCAGGTGTAACTCGAACCCAACCCTATATTTCTTAATTCGATGTGAATTTTGACAAATCTACCGTTAGATTACATTATCTTCATATATTTTTCATACTTACAAAATTTCAAGCTTATCAAATATTAATAGCCATGTCATCAATCAATTGTTTAGATTCAAGTTTTAGTAGTTTAAAATAATGCATAAAAGATGAATTTATAGATAAAATGGTAAATTACATCTGATTGGCATGAAAATTGGCATACATGTTAAGACCATATAGAACATGTAATCCAACGGTTGGATTTTTGAAATATGAATTCAATAATANCTAAATTGAATTTTTCTTCATTTCCTCAATGTTGGTCCCAAAATTGGAATCTAGTACAGGATCAACATTATTCTCAGCATATAACTTTCTCACTGGTCCTTTTTTGTTTGTCACTAATTCGAAATCTGCAATCCCTCCTTCAATACTGTATACAGGTTTCTTCTCCTTTTAGGGTACTTTTCAAGGTCAAGACCAGATTGTGTACAGAGCTCTACAAGCGTAGGAATTTGCGGTACACTATACCTCTCAACATGCTCAAACCTTGGTTTACCAACACGATCACAAAGATGAAAGTATTTGGGGAAAAATATCAACGAATTTCCTATTTTAAAATTTGATTCGTTCACCTGGAAGGGAACTAGTAAATATGCTAGTCAAATTTTAGCAAGAAACCAACTTCTTCTTTTTTTTTTTTCAAAATTTTAACTAGTCATTTTTTAGAGATGTGACAAATTTTTAAATTTATGTACTAGTCACAAATCCACACGATGCATAAAAAATTATAATATAATTAATATGCAAGAACATGATTTAAAATCTCTAGGTTAAATAATGCAATTGTTATTTAAGTTTAAATTATTATATAAGTTTATAATTTTAGATTTTTTTTTTAAATATAAGTATAATGTTTATATTATTGAAACTTGAATTTTAAGATAATATTTGAATATTTATTGTTTTTTTATTACTTTTTAGAGTCATATCTCTAACTTCTAATGTCTATTCTATTCGTATTTATTAACCAAAAACTAAAAAGTTATGCCAAAATTGAATAAAATTTCATAATATTTAACCCAAAAATTTTTAAAAATTTTAAAATTTGAGCCCAAAACTAAAAAGACAACCTATAAAAAGAATCAATTTAATGCTAAAATAGTCCAAAATGGATAGAATTGGATTAAAGTGGAGCAAATTGGACCAAAATAGACTAAATGGGACCTAATGGACTATATTGAATTGAATGGATTGAAGTAGATTGAATGGACCAAAGTGGATTGAATGGACTGAAGTAGACAAAAGTGGACTAAATGGACGAAAGTGGATTGAAATAGACTGAAGTGGACCAAGATGGACCAAAGTAGAGTGAATGGACCGATTGGACCGAAATAGACAGAAGTGGATTGACATGGAATGAATGGACCGAAGTGAACCAAGTGAGACCGAAATGCTACACTGATATGGATCAAAAAGAGCTACACTTCAACTTTTATATATTATACAATATAGATTTGTAAGACTTATATATAGTAAAAAAATTTACTAGCGAAAGCATCAATAAAAAATAGTTAGGAATTTTTTTATTATGTTGGTGATGTGAAACTAACCAGTCATATCACTTTGTAAACCTTTTAGTTAATAAATGATATCATTTAAATTTTCTTTTTATTATTCAAAATTTAAATGAAAACTTTCATGCATTATTTAAAAGATCTTATTTTTTGATTAATATTAATTTAAAAAAAATTCTTAATTCCTTCGTGTATTAATAAATTTGAGAAAAAAAATAATCAAATTAACTAATTTAGTTATTTATTAATAGATCTTACAATTGATCTGGATTGAATGGATCAAAATGCTACATTGATATGGTTAAAAAAATTGTGTAGTAACAAGAAATGCTACGCTTTTAGATATTATATATTATATAGATAGATAGATTTTATTTTTATTTGTTTTATTGTTATTTTAAATATGCTATATCATTATTGCTCTTTTATCCTCAGGTTATTATGTTTATACTATAAAAATAACTTTAGGACAAAAATATGATTGTTAACTTATTCTATAAATATTTGTTGCCATAAAGCCACATGCAGTGCTAGTAAGAATGATACTTGTAACTTGGAACTTATAACATGTGAGAGTTTATGCTATATCATTATTGCTCTTTTATCCTCAGGTTATTATGTTTATACTATAAAAATAACTTTAGGACAAAAATATGATTGTTAACTTATTCTATAAATATTTGTTGCCATAAAGCCACATGCAGTGCTAGTAAGAATGATACTTGTAACTTGGAACTTATAACATGTGAGAGTTTATGCTATATCATTATTGCTCTTTTATCCTCAGGTTATTATGTTTATACTATAAAAATAACTTTAGGACAAAAATATGATTGTTAACTTATTCTGTAAATATTTGTTGCCATAAAGCCACATGCAGTGCTAGTAAGAATGATACTTGTAACTTGGTACTTATAACGTGTGAGAGTTCAGTAACCATGGTATATGTGTCTTGACAAAAACGTCATCTGCTGTCAAGAAATTGAACACTTGTCAAGAAAATGACAAATTAAAAGACACTTGTCACATTGCATGAAAGATTGAGTAGTCAATTTCTACAAATACATACCCCCTTCTTTGCTTTGTGAGATCACTACAAGAAAAATGCCTATTAGCGACCAAGAATTTTTGACGAACCCAAAAAGCCCTCTCAAAAAATTTTATTTGTGATGGCAAAATAAAGCCCTCGCAAATACTTGGTAAAATGTGAAATATTTGTGACCAACAAAAAAAACTGTAGAAATTATGTGTTATAGCGGTCACAAATACTAATACTTTGGAGGGAAATTCTTCCTCCATATTATTTGCGAGGGACAATTAAAAATCTTTCGCAAAAAGTGTTTATTTGTGACAGTTAAAAAAAAACCGTCACTAATACTAAATTATTTGCGAGGGCTAGGATCGACCTTCACAAATAATCATTAAAATGTCAAAAATTTTGGAGGGAAATGTTCCCACCAAATTATTTCCGAGGAAAAATAAAAAACCCTTGCAAAAAGTTTATTTTTTGTGTGGGTTAAAAATATACCCTCACTAATACTAAATTATTTGCGAGGGCCACGATTGACTTTTGCAAAAAATCATTAAAATATTAATTTTTTTTTGAGATAAAAGTTATTCTAAAATTCAAAGAAAAATAAAATGAAACGCATAAACATATAACACTTTGTATTCTTTAGATGAACATTTTGTTTACCGTCTAAAAAAAAAAAAACCTTTTATATACATCCTATATAAGAAATGTCTATCCTTATTTTCTAAACGATTGTACCCATAAAAAAATGATTGCACTTTCAACTTCAAAATGGTAGCTTAAAATTCAAGAATTTCAGCCTTTTGTACTCTCTCTCTCTCTCTCTCAAAAGTGAATAAAAATTTGATTTTTTTTTTTTTTTTTTTCGTTTGGTTGATTACAATGTTATGGAAAATTTTCTTTTTTCGTTTCTGAATTTAGAAAAATCAAAAGCTGTACTAAGTTGTTAGGCATTGAAGTAGGTGATTTAGGGTGTGTTCCTCCTTGATGAGGAAGGTATTTTTAAGGGTCAGTATGGATTTGTTCAATACACTGAGCTGTAATAGGGATTAAGTTTTTATCCCCTGGTTCATAGGATTTGATTGGGCTTCCAATGTAATTAACAAAGGAAGGAAAGTAAGTAAAGAAAACTCTGTTAAAAGATTGACTTTTATTTTAAATACATTTATAAGATTGACTATTGGTACAAATTATTTTTTACATGCAAAAATTTGGAAACTGGAATCATTCAATCTGGTTTTGGATCTGACAGGTCACTTGTGCTATTACTAACCATGAAGAAAAAAACATGTTATATTCTGATAAATGAAAAATACACAATGCAGGCTGAAATAGTATATGAGATATTTGGTTGGTCATTAATCATTCTTCTAATTTCCTATAGCAGTGAAGCAATAAACTTGTTTTGGGAAAACTATTATGTGCTTTAAATTTATCCACTCACCTTCAGCAGTAAAAGTTTGAGGAATACAAATTTTAGCCAACGCCCTCAAAGTTATCTCCCCAAAGTAAGAGCATTGAGTATTGTGTAGGAACTATGATGGCGTATGTAAAACCATTATATATATGAAGTAGCTATTTCAAATTTTAATCTGGTTGCTCTATTTTGATTCCCTCCTCTAAACCTTGAGTCCTGTAGGAGTATTTTGTCTTGTTGCTGGTGCAAGTTTCTTTTGGAAATAATGGAAAAATAATTAGTTTTTTTTAGCACAATTAAGTATAAATAAGAACAATTAAGTATACTGTGAGGAATGCCATGGTGGTTGCGCATGGCATTTGGTGGTGGTGTGGATTCGACCCATGGTTTTTTGGGTTTTTTATTTTTGTCTTTGGAATATTTTAATTCCTTCTATCATGGTACTATAGGTTGGGGGTCTACAGGTGTGTTAGCCAGTGGTGTGGGTTCGAGTTATGGCCCTTTGGTTTTTCTTTTCTTTCTTTCTTTTTTTATTAAATGTTTTCTGCTACCGTGGTTGCTTTGGATGTATTTTTTTTAATTATGGATGCTAGTTGGTGAAGGTGCGAATAAGGGTTGTGGCTGTTTGGATTTACTTTTGGCTGCAAGGATATGATGGAATGTGGTCTTCTAGCTGCAACATGGGTGGCATTTAGTGGTGGAGTGGAATTGGATTGTGATTGTAGGTTTTTTTTGGTATCATTTAGTTCTAGAGTCAAGGAACATGTGATTTCTTTATTATTATTATTATTCTGTGACATAATGGGAGAATGAAACACAATTTTTTCCTTTTTACAAAACATGGTAAACATTCACTTTTCTGAGTTTTTGAAGCAAATGTATATTTGGCAAAACTAAAGAAAGAGAAAGGCTATACTCCCCTCTAGTGGCTGTACTACAGTGAGTCAGTGACTACACTCTTCTAGATCTATTCTTTGTATTTTTTTTTTTAATCTTTCTTCAGCCCAAAAATCTCTCTAACTATCTGCATAGGTTATGATTTGTTATTTTGTAGACTTTAGAATTCAGAATTTGGTGTGATGGGTAGCCCACCACATGTGCTAGTCATATGATTTCACAAATGGATTGGTTGCTTTTATTGATGTTATATCTTGATCCTTTTGTGGTGTGATCAATGCAAATTTGGTTGCTTTTTGAGAATTTGTGTTTGGATTTTGTTATCATGGGCTGCACTTGTAAGCTTGAGCAAAAGTCCTAAACAAAGAATGAAAATAAAAATAAAAATAGATGCATGGGAATTCTGATGGATTACTTAATGCCATAGGTTAGTGACCAGTAGAGGTTTTGGTTTTGAAGTGTATATGGGGAATTCTTTAATTGATATGTATTCTAAGTTATCAGGTTATTTGCTTGCATTGAGCATGTATGCATTGAGCAGTTGGAGCCTTTAAATTCATTAGGTTATTTGTTTGCATTGAGCGTGTATACATCAGGTGGATCATTTGTTGATATTGCAAGGATGAGAAGATTGGTGAAGGAGAGAGGTGTGAGGGTTATTGCTAGCTACAAAAATCATGGTAGTTAATGGTAGTTATTTGAAAACATAAAGAAAGAATAAAGAAAACATAAAGAAAGAATGAAAAAAGAATATTTAAATGAAGTGATATAATAATAGAACTTTTGATGTTGGGTGTATTGTAAAATGAGATGTTAAAATGAATAAAATAACTTTTTGAGATGCTAAATGCTAAAATTTTTATAATTTTTGATGATAATACTTTTATTGCTTGTTGATGAGGTATCTCTCTCATACACATGCATATTCTATTTTTTTGGTTCACTTTTTACAATTTTTTAAGAGAAGAAAAATATTCTCTCTCTTAATTTGGTGTTGCCACAGAAGGATTAGGTGCAAACAGTAGGACGGTTAAGGAATTGAAGAAGTTACTTCCCTATCTCAGGTCCCGTCTCGGTACACACTACAATGTGAGTTCCAGTCATTTTCTCTTATACGACATGCTTGATTTTTGTAAATGTACACCACGTGTATTTGTTCTTTTTTGTTGTCCTCATCAACTATCATTTCCAATTCCAGCAATTTGGATTTTGGAGGCTATGAATAATTTTCCATTCTATCCATTGTATGTCTTCATCAACCATACAATTTAATTTTCCATTCCATTGTATAAATCCCATTTTTAAGAAGTACATAGAGAAAGAAGATCGTTATAAGAATGGTCCTTCCTTCATTCCTACACTCTTTTGGAAAAAGATGGTGGATAAATGGATGGACGGAGATTAGGGGGCGAGTATAAATGAAATACATGTCATGAATTCTCTCTATCTCTCTTGCACTCTCTTTAACCATTATTTGTTATTATTTTTATAAAAGCTAATATTCTAGTGTATGAATTATGTTTAATGTTTTGTTTTGTTCTGTTTTTAAGGATGGTATTAGTAGAGATGAAGAGGACAACTCAATCAATTACACAAGGGAGATTGAAAACAGCTTGGAGGGTAACTCAGAGAAAGACTAGAATAGATCTTGTCATAATTCTAGTTGTTTAAGTTTAAAACAAGGTTTAATTTTAGGATTTCTTTGTATACTCTATATTTTAAAGTTTGAACTTATATGAATTTTTATCTTTCAATTGATCAATTTTTAGTAATTATTGTACTATCGTAACATGATAGTTAAAAAAATTATATGAAATAATTAAAAATAAAAAAAATATTTCAAAAATGATATAAAATATTATCAGCGATGGACATAAAATTTTGGTCATAAATAATTTTATAGTGACGATAAAATCCCTCGCAATTTATAGAATAGTGATACCACTTAACCCCTTGCAAAAACATTTTAAGCGACAACTTAATTGTAATCACTATTATTCCTAACTAATTGCGAGGGGTTAAAAGCCCTCACAAATATTGTCTCTAAAAAGTATGTTGTTAACTTATACTTTTGTGGTCTGGATGCCGAGACGATGAGTAGATTTAGGGATAGGTTTCAGTTTCCAGGGAGGGTTCGTGTTCGTCGGCCTAATGACGAGGATAGGGCTTGTCATTTCTTCCCGGGTGAGGTGTGCTTTTATGAGGCTGCCTTTACCTGTGAACTCAGATTCCCCGTTCACCCTTTCTTTATGGAGCTCTTGAGCTATTTTGGGATCGCCCCTGGGCAGTTAATGCCTAATTCATGGAGAATAGTAGTCAACTGTATGGAGATATGGTTGGCTGCTAATGGAGATATGATTAAGGTGGGTGAACTCGTCCACCTTTATCGTTTAAAAGAATCAAAAGAGTATGGGTATTATGAGCTGGTTCCTTGGGAAAGAAGGACCAGGATTATTAGAGGGCTACCTTTGCCCTTCAGGTATTGGAAGTCAAGATTTTTCTTTGTGTCCGGGGATGACTTTGAGACTCCCTCCAATCAGGAATGGGGTGACATTCCAAGGTTGCTTCGTCGGTGGGCAACCCCGACCTTAGGTGCGTTAGTTTCCCTCCTTGTCGTTTTAGTTTTGTTGTATTCATTTGCTTGTGGTCGTCACAATTTTTTGTTATCCTTCTTTTTGCAGTGAAGAGGCGGCCTAAGCTCAAGAGCAGGTATAAGGAACGCGTTGAGCAGGCAATCGAATACGCCCAGACAATTGAAAACTGGGACGACTTGGTAGACCCGAGGATGTTAGCCTTCTACAATCTTGGTCCAGATCCTTCCTCTTTCGTTTTGCGAAACATCGAAATCGAAGGAAAGAAAAGTAAGTGTTGAATTCGTCAGTGTCTTTTTTTTTTTATTTTTTTTATTTTTTTTTTATATTGCTCTTTTTTGGCAGAGATGATGATGAAGTTTAACAAGGACCTTTACGCCAAGATGAGGTCGAAGAAAGATGAGCCGCTGTCTAATCTCGGCAAGAAAACAGTTCGTGTTACCGGGAGGGGCACCCCCGTTGCTCTAGCTGCTTTCGTCCACCCGATCGTCTCCGTGGGGGAGATGACAAGGACAGCTTCTCCAACGGTATCGTTGGAAGAGATAGGTGGCACTCCTGTCTCGAAAAGGCCACGTCTCTCCGAAAAAGGGAAAGAGAAGGAGAAGGCTGACTCTCGTCCGTCTACCATCTGGAATGACGAGAAAATGGCCGTGGATCGAGCCCATGAAGTAGTGATTGCTGCCGATTTAAAGGCCTTGTCCGATGTCCCCCTTAGTGGGGTAGCTGCTGGCCACGTCCATAAGATCATCCAGGTACTTCTTCCTCGATTTCTCTTTTTTTTTTTTTGAAAATCTCTAACTCTCTTTTAGGTGCTGGGGGAGAGTCTTCATCTTTCCTCTAAGTATCTTACTCAGGAAGCAAAGGTGGCGTCCCTGACTTCTAGGGTGGAGGCGTTGGAGGCGGAAAATTCAGGCTTGAAGAAGGATCTCATCAAATCCATGGGCACGGCGAATACCTTGAGAGAGCAAGCAAAGAAACTTACAGACGATCTTAGGGTGGAGCGTCAGCTGAACATTGAGAAGGACGAGCAAATTGTAGCAGCCAAGGAGAGCATCAAGACCATTGCAGCTAGATTAGTAGCAGCCTTCCAGACCACTGACGAGTACAACACCGTACTCTTCAGTTGGTATTTCAAGGGTTTCGAGCTTCTGAGAAGATACCTCGTCAAACACCCTTCCGGAGTAAACATGGAGGCGCTTGATCTGGAAGAGGTGGATCAAAAAATGGCGGCTGACGAGGCTGTTCAATCATCTGCCACCGAGACTGACGCTCCTGATGACGCCGCTCGTACTGAGGATGCCCCTGCCGACGATGCGGCTGGACGAGTTTGACACTTAGCAGAAAAAATTTCTTTCTTTTTGTGGTGCCCGTCATGTTTTGGGCTTTTTTTTTTTTTTTGTAAATCTATTTACTAAACAATTTTATTTATTTTGAGGACAACATTTTTAGCCTAGCGTTTATGGGCTTTTAGTTATAAAAATAGTGGCAATTGGCCTGCTAGCCTCTGGCTTTTAATTTTATTTCTTTGGCACTTACTTGTATTTGTGATTGCACGTCCCTCTTCTTTTTCGTTTGATGCATGTTAGTAACTTGTATCCGTCTAGGCGGGACTTTATCACCTAGCCATTTTTGGCTTTTTAGTGATCTTCGTCAGTCTTTGCCTTTTCAATCACTAAGTGATCTTCGTCAGTAACTTACATCCGTTTAGGCGGAATCTTGTTACTTAGCCGTTTTTTGCTTTTTTAAACACTTAGTAATTTTCGTCAGTAACATACATACATCTAGGCGGAATCTTGTTACTTAGCCGTTTTTGGCTTTTTTAAACACTTAGTGATCTTCGTCAGTAACTTACATCCGTCTAGGCGGAATCTTGTTACTTAGCCGTTTTTGGCTTTTTAATCACTTAGTGGACTTCGTCAGTAACTTACATCCACCTAGGCGGAATCTTGTTATTTAGCCGTTTTGGCTTCTTAATCATTTAGTGGTCTTCGTCAGTAACTTACATCCGTCTAGGCGGAATCTTGTTACTTAGCCATTTTTGGCTTTCTCAAACACTTAGTAACTTACATCCATCTAGGCGGAATCTTGTTACTTAGCCATTTGTGGCTTTCATTAGTTTCTCCAGGCATGTTTATACACAAATATTGGCTGAATAATTCATTTATTGATCGTAAATGACGAATACGTCTTTTCATTACATCTACTGTTGGTCTTTCTTCAAGTGTTCAATGTTCCACGGTCTTGGGAGCCTTTGTCCGTCTAGGGTCTCCAAGTGGTAGCTGCCTTGTCTGGAGTAGTGAATGACTTTGTATGGCCCTTCCCACGTGGGGCCGAGCTTTCCTTGAGTTGGGTCTTTGGTTGCCTGAGTTACTTTGCGCAGGACGAGGTCCCCTATGTTGAGTCTCCTAAGCTTTACCCTTCTGTTGTAGTAGTCTGTTATTTTTCTCTAGTATTCCGTCATTTTGCTGAAGGCTTTGTCTTGTACTTCGTCAAGGTAGTCTAGGTCAACTCGCAGTAGGTCGTCATTTGCTTCTTCATTGAACGCTTCTCTCCTGGTGCTGGTTATTCCCACTTCGACAGGGATCACTGCTTCGGTACCGTAGGTGAGTCTGAAGGGGGTCTCTCCTGTTGGGATTCTAGCCGTGGTTTTGTAGGCCCACAAGACGTTGGGCAGTTCTTTTGGCCAGGCCCCTTTCGCGTCGTCCAGTTTGGTCTTTATGATATTGAGCAATGTGCTGTTCGTTACTTCCGTTTGTCCATTCGCCTGTGGGTGGCCTGGTGACGAGAACTGGTTCTTGATGCCCAAGCCCGAGCAGAAGTCCTTGAAATTCTGGCTATCGAACTGTCGTCCGTTGTCTGATATGATCGTCCGTGGGATCCCGAACCTGCAAACTATATTCCTCCACACAAACCCCTGGATGTTGGCCTCAGTGATGGTTGCCAGTGCCTCTGCTTCAACCCATTTAGTGAAATAGTCAATAGCAACTAGTAAGAATTTTACCTGACCTTTACCTTGAGGCAGTGGGCCAACGATTTCGATTCCCCATTGTGCGAACGGCCATGGAGATGTTATCGTCGTCAGCTTTTCTGATGGGAGTCGTTGAACGTTCCCGAACCTTTGACATTTGTCACATTTCTTGACGAATCTTGTTGCGTCATCTTGCATGGTTGTCCAAAAGTAACATGTTCACATAATTTTTCTTACCAGGGATTTTGGGCCTGCATGATCTCCGCAGATCCCTTCATGGACCTCTCTCAGGATGTATTCGGCCTCTCCTTCGTCAACACACCTCAAGTAGGGCATGGAGAAACCTCTTTTGTACAAGGTATCATTGAGAATTGTGAATCTGGCGGATCTCTTCTTGATCTTCCTAGCTTCATCTGCGTTTTCGGGTAGGTGGCCATCCTGGAGGAAGGACATGATGGGCGTCATCCAGCTATTTGTGCCCTCGACTGCGAATGTTGAAATTTCTTCTATGCTGGGTTCCTCTGTATCTCCATCATCAAGTCTGTTCTTGATTCTGTCTCTTCCGACGAGGCTATCTTTGAGACTTCATCTGCAGCCATATTCTGGCTACTCGGAATCTGGATGAACTCCACTTTTTCGAATTCTTGAGTCAAGCGTTTCGTCAACCTGAGGTATTTCTGCATTCTTTCTTCTTTTCCTTCGTACTCTCCTCTGATCTGCCCAATTATTAGCTTTGAGTCGTTCTGGACTAGCAGGTTCCTGGCCCCAAGCTCTCTTCCGAGCCTTAAACCCGTCAGAATTCCTTCGTACTCAGCTTCGTTATTGGTGGCTGGAAATTTCAGCTGGACTCCATATTTCAATGTTTCTCCGTCAGGAGTGGTTATGACGACCCCTACTCCCCCTCTTTTTTGGGCTGACGAGCCATCGGTCTGCATCACCCATGTCTCGTCCATGTTGGCAAGGCTCGGCTCGTCTGGGTGGGTAAACTCGGCGATGAAGTCAGTCAGAGCTTGTGCTTTGATGGCCGTCCTGGGATGGTACTCCACGTTGAATTATCTAAGTTCAATTGCCCACTGGACCATCCTCCCGGCTGCCTCGGGTTTATTCATAGACTTCTTGATGAGTTGGTCCGTCATCACTAAGATTGGGTTTGCTTGGAAGTATTGCCTGAGCTTGTGCGAGGCTACTATCAATGCAAACGTGATTTTCTCGATCTTTGGGTACCTGAATTCAGCTCCTTGGAAAGCTTGGCTGACGTAGTAGACTGGGAGTTGTTTCCTATCTTCTTCTCGTATTAAGGCTGCACTGACGGCTGTAGATGAAACTGCCAGGTATAAGTACAAGTTTTCACCTTCTTTGGACGGGTGTAGGAGTGGTGGATTGCTAAGGTAACGCTTGAGTTCTTGGAAGGCCGCCTCACATTTGTCGGTCCATTCAAAGGCTTGCTTCAGGGTCTTAAAGAATGGTAAGCATTTGTTCGTTGCTCTAGACACGAATCTGTTAAGAGTTACAATCTGGCCTGTGAGCTTCTGGACTTCCTTGACGGTCTTAGGTGATGCCATATTGAGTATAGCTTGCACCTTCTTAGGATTTGCTTCTATCCCTCTTTGAGACACCATGAATCCGAGGAATTTTCCGGAGGCGACACCAAAAACACACTTACCAGGGTTTAGCTTCATTTGGTATTGCTTGAGGGTATCGAATGTCTCCTTAAGGTCATCCAGATGCGCGAGTTCTTCCTTGCTCTTGACGAGCATATCGTCGACGTACACTTCCATATTCCTGCCTATCTGCTTGACGAACATTTTATTCACCAACCTCTGATACGTCGCCCCTGCGTTCTTCAGTCCAAAGGGCATTACCTTATAGCAGTAGAGCCCCTGGCTGGTGATGAAGGCGGTTTTATCCTAATCCTCGTCAGCCATTTTTATCTGGTTGTACCCTGAGAATGCATCCATGAATGTCAACAGCTTGTGTCCGGCCGTAGAGTCTACTTGCTGGTCTATTCTGGGAAGAGGGAAACTGTCCTTCGGGCAGGCCTTGTTTAGGTCCGTGAAGTCCACACACATTCTCCATTTTCCATTTGCTTTCTTTACTAGGATGACGTTTGCCAGCCAGTCTGGATAGTACACCTCCCTGATAAAGCCTGCAGTCAAGAGTTTACTCATCTCATCAGCAATTGCTTGGTCTCTTTCGGGCGCAAAAGTTCTTCGTCTCTGCTTGATGGGTTTCCTTTCTGGGTCCACATTTAACCTATGTTGAATAACTTCTGGAGATATGCCCGGCATGTCGTCATGGCTTCAAGCAAAGACGTCCAAGTTCTCCCTGAGAAATTGAATGAGCCTCATTCTCATCTCAGGACTTAAGGTCGTCCCTATTCTGGTTGTTTTCGTCATTTCCCCTTCGATCAACTCCACTACTTCCAGTGCTTCCACCTTTTCTTCCTCTTTTTCCTCCACTACCCACGTGTGGTTCTCTTTAGCTGCTAAAACAGCTTGATAGCATTCTCGAGCTAGAACTTGGTCTCCTTTAACTTCACCAACACCATCTTCCGTTGGAAATTTCACCTTCAAGCAGTAGGTGGATGTGGACGCCTTCCACTTGTTGAGTGTTGGCCTTCCGATGATGGCATTATAGGATGAGGGACAATCTACTACCAAAAAGTTTATCTGACGAGTCAACTGCGTTGGGTACGTTCCCACTGTTACCGTCAGCGTCACTATGCCTCTGGGATACACCCTGTCACTGCTAAAACTGACGAGTGGAGAATCGAATGGACGAAGTCTTTTGGGATCCAACTTCAATTGTTGGAATGCGGAAAAGTAAATGATATCGGCAAAGCTACCGTTGTCCACGAGGACCCTTTTGGTGTTAAACCCTTCTATGGTGAGCATTATGACCAAGGGGTCATTGTGAGGCTGTTTCACTCCTCTGGAGTCACTCTCGTTGAAGGTCATATCCTGATCAGTTCGTCTGTACTTTGGCAGGGGTGTCATATGGACGCTATTCACTTGTCGTTGATGTGTTTTCTTGAGTGACTTGAATGAGCCCCCGGTGGTAGGCCCCCTTGCTATCATCTGTATCTCCCTGACCACATTTTGAGGAGGTTGCGATTGACGGCCGTCGTTCCTGGATGAGGACCCATGTTGGCCTTTGTTTTCATCTCGGAATTTATTGTGTTCCCCCTTCTTCACGAATTTCTGCAGCTTCTCCCTTCGTATCAATTCTTCTATCTACTCTTTGAGATCCCTACAATTTTCGGTGTAATGGCCATGATCTTTGTGAAATCGGCAGTATTTACTTTTGTCGCGGACGTTAGGAGATGAGTGCAGTGGTCGCGGCCACTTAAGGTAGTGCTCGTCTTTAATCTGCGCTAAAATTTTGTCAACAGGCATAACGAGAGGAGTGAATTTTACCGTTCGTGGATTTTTATCATCTTTCCTTCTGACTCCGTTATTAATTCGACGATCTGGTCGGTCCCGCTTTTGCCCTCTACGATCGTCTTCTTTTCTTCCTTCGTCCCCTGGTCTGTCCCCGTCCTTGATAGCAGCCAATGAGTCCTCAGCGTTCATGTACTTCTGCTCCTTGAGGAGCATTTCAGCCATCGTCTTTGTGGGGTTCTTCGCGAGTGAGCTGACAAGATCCCTGGACCTCAGCCCTGCCTTGAAGGTCGTCAGCTACACCATATCGTCGGCTTCGTCCACCTCCAGTGTTTCCCTCATGAAATGTTTTACATACGACCTCAGGGTTTCCTTTTCTCCCTGCCTGATGGTAAGCAAGTGGTCAGCGGTCCTCTTTGGTCGTTGTCCTCCAATAAAGTGACGCAGGAAGGCGTTGCTCAGCTGCTCGAACGTATCGATGGACGATGTTGGCAACTTTGTGAACCATTCTCGAGCAGCTCCCCTAAGTGTAGTTGGGAAGGAACGACACAATATTTCATCTGGGGGTTGTTGAAGTCCCAAGGTCGTCTTGAAGGTGTTTAGGTGATCTTGGGGGTCCTTCAGCCCATCGAAAGGCTCGAGCTGAGGTAACCGGAACTTTGACGGCACTGGGCAGTCGAGGACCGCTGTTGTGAATGGCGAATCCGTTGCCTGGACCATCCAATCCACGCTCCGCTCCGTTTTTTCTTTGATGGCATTCCTTAGTTCGTCCATCTCCCTCCTCATCTCCCGAAGAATATCTAAATTTTGCTCGGCGGGAGTGTTTGGCCTTCGATGGTCACTTCTTCTGTTGCTATCCCCCTTATCTTCCTGATTTCCCTTCGAACAATTTTCCTCCTGCTGAAGCCGTAACCTCATTTCTTGGTTTTGCCTAGTCAGTTCTTCAACTGTGGCTGCAAGGGCTTGAACTTGCTGAGCTAGGGCTGCAGAATCTTGATTAGACTCCATCCTAAAAAGAATAAGAATAAGGAACCACTATTTCAAGTTTGAACACGAAAAATGTCGTTTCCCACAGACGGCGCCAAGCTGATGAGTGTGAACTCGTCAGCACTGTTCGTCGGATGGAGATGATTCTTCAGCCTTTGAAGATGGTCATCGGTGTGGTGCCTGCCACAATGCCTCCAATGCCAAAGTCAGAATATGAAACTCTCTTAAAAGAAAAGCAATATAAGATGAACAGAAAAGCAAATAAACAATCTCCTTTCTTACTTGTCTCTCCTCTTTTTCGTGGGAGTGTATGGGCTTTATATATGCTCTCATGGTCCCTAACCGTTGGAGGAGTTATGGAGGTCTTAATGCTCCATTAGGTAACGTTTTGGGGCTGTGTAATGAGGCATCAATGTCTTCAAACGGTTCGTACAGTTGGAAGTGTAACCGTTTAGTTGATTGCATTAAATGGACTGGGTGTCCTCGTCAATAGTGCTGCCTTCCACGTTGTCTATCCTGAGGGTGTTCTCGTCTCTATCGAAAGTCTCATCCTCATAGGACAGGCTCGATAGTTTCGTCAGTACTTGTTTACCTCGTCAGGTGTCACTTAAACAACATATAATAAATGAATTAATGTTTAAATAACTATTTTTATAATTGATGATACAATGATATATAAGATTTATTTAGTAAAATTTGTAGTTTCAATAGCATCACTCTTTATTTGTAATATTCCTAATTCCTATTATTTTAATGAATCATAATGCTCTTTATATATCATAATATATGTGTATAGCACAAAAATTGCACCTTAAAAACGTGGCTATATGAAATCATATAACCATAGCAGCGGTTATCATTTTTGCTTGTAATAGACGGTAGGCAATGGAAGGCGCATTTATGAATGTAAAATTAATAAATAAAGAAAAAGAAGAAGAATTAAAAGAGTTGAGAGAGTAGTCAATTAATATTATTAATGATAAAGAGATGGTGGGTTGGTACATTGAATAAAAAAAAAAAGGAAAAAAAAAAGGTAATTACAAACAGTAGATAAAGATTACCATGATAATATAATACAACAAAGTAAAAGGTTGAGAAGCCAACGATTGTCCACTCCCACTAGGCATTCAGCAGATTTAGGTACATATACATAAGTACGCATAAGTCTTCCAAGGTTCCAACTCCACCATTTGAAGCCGTCCAAATTGAACAAAGCACGACAAATTAAGTAATTAAATAGCACACTTAATCCTATATATATATATATATAGCTGAATTTTGTAGCACAAGAAATTTAATTTAATTATATAAGGCAAATTATTCTTTGCTGGTATCTTGGAGATAATCAAAAGTCAAGGGTCTAAAGAGATGAGCGGCTTCAGTCTCTATCAACTCCACTTGACCTTTCAAGAGGTGCACGTACACAACCCAGTCACCGTTGCAACTTGGACTTGGCATTGGCATCACATACCCTGAGTCACCTCCCCATGGAAAATGGTATGACCCAAATAACGGCTTACCCCATCCAAAATCCACCTTTGAATCTGGGAACCTTTGCCCTGATGATACCACAAAAGCCGGTCCATCTTCACTCCCACTACAATATATCTTAGCCAACCCAGGCACTGGGCGATGAGACTCCACCCAATCTATGAGCCCCAAGAAATGTTCCTTGGTCACTGCACCATCCAAGAATTCATGAACTTCATTTGCCACATAACTCAATGGATTTTCATCAATCTCATTTACTTCCTTGCCTCCATAAGGTATGGATAGCACATTTCCAAAGTAAGAACCCATGAGTGAAGCTTTGTCTCTATCTCCATCACTTAACCTTGTCCTACCATCCACAACAATGCCCATTTTGGTTACCTTTTTGTCCACATTGTTAAGAACAGCATGTTTAGCAACCATCTTCCACAAGAAGGCACTAAAGGACTCTAGTTTAGTCCTCCTGCAACCATTGGTTGTGGTAGCTAGTGATTGGAGCTGGTTTAGTTGGTCAGCCTTAATGTAGTATATGCGGCTAATAAGATAATCATCACCAGGATGTGGGTCTTTGGGTGGAGGCAATGAGGTCACTGGAACATACATGTCGTTCAAAGATGGATGAATTGAACCAGGGCGTCTAGGATTGAGTAAAGAACGACGAAAACATGGCGCCGTAGAGATGGGTTTAGACTGAGCCATCTCAGCCCATGACACAAGAAATAGGTTGGCCGAGTAGGCGTCTGCAATTCTATGGTCAAACGTGCACGCCACAACCAACCCACCACACCTGAGCTCGGTTGCCTGCATATTCCAAATACAAAACCAAAAATGTCACTATTAATTAGTATTTATTTTTTTACCACGTGCCTTGACAAACATTTAATATTTGACTAATTCGTCCTCACGAAATTCATGTACTTGTTGCGTTTATTTGGATTAGTTGCTGTTTTAATTTTAACAAGTTATTGGGTTAGGCTACATGACTTACGGTGTATATAATAATTAATAGAGTTTAAATTCTGTCGGATGTGGCGTAAACCTGTTTAAATTCTGTCGGATGTGGCGTAAACCAAGGGGTTTACGCCACCAATAATGTAACGCCACGTCAACACCTAATTAAAAATCTTATTTAAAAAAAAAAAAAAAAACTTTATGTGTTGATGTTAGCAACGGTGATGTCATTGGAAGCACAAAGAAACGTTACAGCCAAAAACAAAGCAAGAAGAAAGAACAGAGGAAGAGCAGGACACAAGCACCAAAAGAGACCATGAACAAAGACACTAGCCAAAAGGACTGGAGATTTGAGAAGCTGGGTTGGAACAACTCCAGAGATAGTTAATGGCCTGCCATGTCCAAAGACACCATGACCAGGTCAATGATTTGGTCATCTCTCTTCCTCCTTCTAAATTTAATTTTACCAAACCTTAAAAGCAAAAACAAACCCCACAACCACAATAGACCAAGAACCCAGGTTCCAAAACACATGCAAAAGCAAAAGCTTCAAAATTTAATAACCTACAAACAGTGGAGACACTAAATCCTTGTCTTCCCCCACCAAAATCCACACCTTTATCCCATATGCAAATCTTGAGCCAAACCCACAAACTTGCACATAACCCAGATGGGATATATATATCTTTAAAAGATTGTACCTTGGATAATGAAAATTGTTATGCAAATCTTGAGCCAAACCCACAAACTTGCACATAACCCAGATGGGATATATATATCTTTAAAAGATTGTACCTTGGATAATGAAAATTGGGAAAAAGAAAAAAGAAATCGAGAAAAAAGAAACTTAGGTCAGTAGCGACTTCTCCAGAGGCTTTTGGGCAGCATCTCCGGTGGC
The DNA here is from genome assembly GCF_002906115.3 of Quercus suber. Lineage (NCBI taxonomy): Eukaryota > Viridiplantae > Streptophyta > Magnoliopsida > Fagales > Fagaceae > Quercus > Quercus suber. The sequence continues at coordinate 414,917 of NW_027069499.1, forward strand.
AGGGGCTGTGTCTTAGCTGGCTTGGAGGTTTGGTTGGTTCTGACTTTTGAGGAAGGTATAATTTTGGCATACAAATTTTTAGAGGCAAGATTATGTGTGATAAGTTTTATTCTTTAGTTTGCAATCAGTTGATTTGGCGTAATGTGATTGATGGGCGTAAAACTGGGGTTCTATGCCCCATCCGGACAGAATTGGCACTCTAATTAATATCAAAAGGAGCCTTTCTTTATTAATTGATTTTATTCTTTTTTTTTTCCTCTCCGAAATATGATTAATTTATGAAGTTTGTTAGTCCTACATATATAATAGATTTAATTTTTTTATTACCCAAAAAAAAATCCATTTTTTTATAGCTTGTTTTTCTAAATAGTTAATAATAATTAACTATAGCAATATCACGTGTGTGAAAATAATGCCTTACTTTTGACAAATTCAATTAATGTGAGTAAAACAAAAAAATATTAATAATAATGTGAAATTTAATTCCTTTTACCCAAAAAAAAAGGACAATATTAAATTTCATCTTTAACATAGACTTTATAGTCAAGTGGAACCTACACATTATTAAAGAACACATATCCCACACATAAGATATTTTCTTATCAATAACAGTTTACTTTTTATTTTTCATACAAGCCAGGACCATTAGAAAATAAAACAATTTATGAGTTATTGTTCAATATCACGAACGATATAATTTAATTTTCACCCTCAAAAAATATATAAAAATTAATTTAAATTAAAAAACTAAAAAAATAGAACACATAAGAAATAGTAGCTAGGATTTGTTCAAAGCAATTATTGATCATAATATAATATAATTGAAGCCGCAAATTAAGGTGCGGCAGCCGGCATGGTTTAGAAACAGAGGCAGACTGAAACTACGAATATCCGTACGATCCAAATGAAAGTTATCATTCAAAGTTTCAAAACTAGCAGTTTGGCATTTGGGAAGAAGCCAAAAAGTAAAACGCATCTTTTTCATATTAGTTTCTTGTGTGGTGACTCGGTACGTCAAACTATAATCAGCCGCCTAATTTAGGATTATTATATGTAAATATAGATTCTTTTGAAAATTCTTCTGCTATTAAATAATAAATACATGCATTCATGCGAGAGTGAGAGTAACAATCCACACACATATACATAAACACCCCACGAGATGCCTAAACAAAGACAAGGAATATTTCTGATTTAAAAACAAATTAAGTAATACTACTTCATTAAAAGTGGTTTTAATTAAGATAAAATCTATTTTTGGTTTTGATCTATTTTATTTATAAATAGATAATCATATATAAAAATTTTAAAAAAATAGCATAATGTTTCTTTCAAAGTAGTTTCAAAAACTATTCTCATTTCTTATTATTTCAGATTTTTAGTTCATCTCAAAATACTCTACTGGCTATTAAAATTGAATTGTTTGCATGTAAAATTATGTGGCTAGCATGTTCCAAAAACACATTTTAGGGAGAGAAAATATATATATCCAAAAAAAGTTTCCAGGATTTTCTCCCTTTAAAGGAAAATAAAAAGGGTTCGTTTGAGATATATTAGGGGTTGGAGAAAGATTGACGTTATAAAGCAACGGAGTCAATTTCGTATAGTACCGGCCGGTACAGTCGATATATACCGTACCGGCAAGCAAACCGGTATATTTAACCCCTCTGTTTCATACCGGAAAAAATACCGGCCGTACTGGCCATGTATCGGCCATAACGGCCAATTTCGAGCGGCCGGTACTGGGTATACCGACCAGTATATAAAAAAGTTTTTTTTTTTTTTTTTTTTTTTTTTTAAAGTTTTGTAATTTTTGAATTTTTGTTAAGGCAGAATACTAACTTATTTGCATTAACTTATTAGTATTATTTGTTTTCTTAATATGCAATGGTAACTTTTAAGCTTTCTATTTTTTATATTGTGTTTTTTTTTTCTTTTAATTGATACTAAAGTCTAAAACCATGAATAATTAGTTTTGAATTGAGGAAATGTTTTATGGTAAACTTTTATATTTATTATAATATATATATATATAATAGCAGTAAACTTAAAACGGTACACCGGTATTGACCGGTATCCAAAATATATCGTACCGCTTGCTAAACCAGTACAACCTCCAATATAGTATTGACTTCCTTATTATAACGTGATAAGGACGTTTCATATGCTAAGATAATTTTCGTTCTAGCAGGAGCCAAAAATATTACCGCTCTGTGCGAGTGCGTGTGCGTGTGGGGTACGTGCACGTGAATATATTGGGGAATAAGAAACACGTGACGAACCTGGACAGCGAGCACACCATGCTTCTTCTTGGGCACAAGTTTGCCTTCAACGGTGTCATCAGGGTTATAGAAGTCGAGGTCTTTAAGCTCTGCCTCAGCAAAAGCTTCGACAAAGTCCACACCACGGTTATTGCAAAGAATCTCAGGTTCACCAACAGGGTTTGACACCACCTGACCTGCAAAAGCATAGTATGTCACTAGAGCTTGGGCCAAGGCCTTCTTAAGAACCCCAACCATGGTGGGAAAATTATTAGAGAGGTCCTTTCCCAATAAGCTGGCGTTCTTCTTGTAACAGAAAAACACACCCACATCAACTGGGGGTAGAAGCAAGTCTAGGTTGGATAGTGGTAGCCAATGCTCTTGCAATGGCAACACTGCAGCCACAACCTCCCTCTTGTTCACTTTCACAATCAACTCTCCTCCTCCTCCTCCTTCTGAACCCATGTTAATTTACAGAGAGAAATTAAGAGAGAGAGCAGTAAGAGACTATAAGAGAATAGTTTTGAAATATGGTTGATGGGGTTTGATAGGGGAGTGGATATATAGAGGCCCCTGTGTGTGAGATTTTCCTTAATCAATCGTTTAGTCAAGGTAGGCTTTTGTAGAATAGAATTGTATTACACCCAGGAAAGAGCTATGCAGCAACTAAGCCAACTACCCAAAATCAATTTGCACGTGCATCTTTTTTCTTTTTCTTTTTTTGGGTAAACTTTTTTACGTCTTTTCTACTTATAAACATTTTTTCTTTTGGTAAAAGCGGGAATCTCTTAGCTAGTAAAGCTAGAAAAATAGAAATATGAAATACAAGACAGTTTGTATAAATTTTTCTCAAAAAAAAAAAAAGACAGTTCGTATAAATAAAAGAAAAAGGTACAAACGACAGTAGCTGATTGTTCAAAACAAAGACAAAGCAAAGGCTTTGGCTTCTCCTGCATGGGATGGCACTTATTTACGAGAAAGTCTATAGTGTTTCCGGAATACCAATTCAGCCTCAGATTTGGTGTGTCTTGCCCAATAAATAGCTGACATTTGTCCAAGATAAGCCACATCAGTTTACTCCACAAACCCAAATAAAAAGACAATCTTGCCCCCCTAAAAATAAATTAAACCCCGCCCATTGTTAATCTCTATCTCTCCTCCTCTTCTTTCAAATTCAATTCCCAAAATGAAACCCAGCTTCAAAAGAAAAAAAAAAAAAAAATCCTAAAATGAAACCTTGATATTTTTTGAACCCCTGCCACTTTTACTCTTTCACTCTCTCCTCCGTCCCTTTCAAATCTAATTCCAAAAATCAAACATTACTCTCTCCTTCATGCCTGAACTCCCTTCCATCCACAATTGCCTCTTCCATTTTCTCGTTGCCATAGAGCTCTTCCCCCACCTACGGCGCAAGTTCTCACAGTCATTGCCGAGCATCACCGGTCCAACGAGACCAGCCTTTTATATCCTTTGAAAATCACCTTTACTCTTTTTCTAGCATCACCGTCAGTTTGGAAAACCCGGGCCATTTTCTCACTCCCCGATTCCGACGCCCAATGACCCAAAAGGGTAATTTTTTCATTCTATCTGTTTCTTTTCAGTACATTTTCACATCTTCTTTTTCATTTTCTTCTTGTTTTTTTTTTTTTTCAACTACAGATGGGTGTTTTTCACTTATCACAATTTAAAAAAAAAAAAAAAAAAAAAAAAGAGGCAAAGGAACATTTTAGTCTGGAAAGGAGATAGATAGGAATATTAGAACCTAAAACATGTTGTATATTTGATATCTCGAACAAGATATTTATTTCTGATATATATCCCCAGCTTTTATGAAACAAAGATAATTAGGATACTTAAACTAATCTGTATCTCTTTGAATTTGGCATTGTTGCTTTAATTATTCCCAAATTTAGTGGATGAAAAATTGTTCTCTTTCTTTGAATTTGTTTTTGATATCATCAGATTTATTGGAAAATTGTAGCAGCTATGCTTGTTCTCTATATTAGATATGAATGAGCTACCCTATTCTCTCCCTAATGAAGCTTGTGTAATGAGCTGCCCTGTTCTCTCCCTAATGAAGCTTGTGTTTTAATTTCATTTGGCAATGTGGAGTCAGGGTCATAGGTTCCAAATTGTTTTGATCAAGACATGGGCAATCCAATAGTTTGGCAAGTTTGTTCTTTTGTTCTTCCCTAATTGGCTTTATTCATGACAAAATGAAAAACTTATTTGAAATGGCCAAGTTGTAAGTTTCTGATGTACATTAGTTAGCCATATAGGTTGATTAATTGTATTAAGTACTGTATGAATTGTTAGTTATCATGCACCTAAATGAGAAGTTTTAGTTTTGAAGGCAGATGACTTACCTTGCAATTGTCATCCTAGATGATATATATTATTATGTTATCTTGTGTTCATGCTAACAATACATTTTTGTGTCATAATGTTTTTAGTATTTGTCAAAGGCATGATGATAAAACATCAGCTACAGTAGGTGCAACATTAGCTGCCACACCAGAGTAGCTCAGGCTGCAACATAGTACAGCAGCTAGTGCACCAGAGCAGCACACACAAGCACCAGAGCAAGCAAGGCAATCAAACAGTGCAATAGTATGTGTAAGAGCAGATGATATGCAGATTGAAGGATTGGATGAGCATCAAGGGATTTTGTCTTGTGTTACAAAATTGAAGAAGCTCAAGAATAGTATAAATCTTTCTAAACGACAAAGCAGAAGTGTAGCTTAGTTGTAATTGTACAGTAAACAATATGTAGTTTGTATATAAGTATAGTTAGCTTAGTAAATCAAGCACATGTAAGAGTGTTATGTTTGTTAGTCCCTATTCACACGTGTAGTAATATGTTAAGTTAGTTACAGAGTTGATCTGGTTCTTTTGGTGCATATGTGTACAAATTTGATTCAATGAATGAGATGAGCAAATTATTTTCATCAAAACAAATTTTCTCATAACATTAAAGGTGAGTGTTAGTTATGAATGGTGTGGCCAACTTGTTCAGCTACTTTCATTTCCATTTTACCAATGTTATAAGCCTGAACTCATATTAATAAGTTGGACCTGTTCTGTAACTTCCATTCCATTATACCAATGTTAAAAGAGTGGGTTCATATCAATAAGTAAAGAAAAATTCACATACATTTGAGATCATTGTGAACTTATAGAAATGAACTTTACCATCACATTTAAAAATATTCATCCATTTCATATAGAATTTGTGTTAAACTAGAAGCTACTCAAAATGAAAATATAGAATCTAATATATTTTTGTAGCTTCATTAATTACAAAAGGTATTCAAAATAGTTTTACAAAAGGTATCAACTATCCAAATTGTTAGATATCCCATCCAAAAAGCAGATAAGTCAAATATGTTGCCCAAAAATATTGTCCACTAGTTGTGCATATGACTGTGCAATTTGCTATTCAAAAAACTGTCCAAAAAAGTTCTCCATTATGTTCAGAATCTTGTGCATATGACTGTGTAGTTTCCTATTCAAAAAGCTATCCAAAAGTTCTCCATTATATTCAGAATCTTGTGCATATGATTGTGCAGTTTGCTAATCAAAAAACTGTCCAAAATTTTTTTCCAATATATTCAGAATCTTGTGGTTGAGTCCTTGAAAAAAGAAAAAAAAAGAGTACATGTTAAAAGGCTTTTTTTTTTCCTTCCTAATGTAAAAAAGTTTAAAAAACAGTACATGTTAAAAGGTTTTTTTTTTTCTTCCTAATATAAAAAGTTTAAAGTGACATAATGTACCTGGCTGAAGGGTGATACTAATTTATTTTCTTGAAGCATTCTAATAGAAATTTAGACCCCTTAACCCAACTAGATTAACCTAGTTAATTAGCCAAGTGATTAACTTAGTCAAATTATGCCAATCTAGGTTATCACAATCAAACAATCATATCAAGAATATATTGTAGCGGAAATATAAATAACACATTGATATGATGACCCAAGAAACTACACGGTAAAAACCTAGGGAGGATTTGACCTAGCTATCCTCAAGGTAAACCTGAGTTCACTATTTTGAAAGAATCGAAGTTCATACAAAAGAATTTACAAGCTCCCCGCTTGACTTCCTAATGCTACCCACCAGTAGAACTTACTGACACAACCACGTGCGAGCTCCGAATCCACGAAATTCTTCTTTCTTGGACTCTTCAATCAAGTACAAGCACCCACGCTTGTTATTCTTTAAGCTCTAATGGCAGCAATTGAGTTGATCATCAAGATGTTGATATAATCTCTACCTTGAAAACCCTAAATTTATGTGAAGGAAAACTCCTCAAAGATCTCACAAGAGATTCACACAAACCGCAAATATGAGCAACAAAGACTTCGAGAGGTTTGGGTACAAAACCTTATATACAAAAGAGGCACACTCTTCTCTCTCTCTAAAGCTCTCAAAAACGTGGCTTAGGATTTCTTTTATATAGTGGGAGAAGTAGATCTGAAACTCTAATCCTTAATGGGCTTAAGCTGCTGTTTGGGCCGACTTAAAATTATGCAGATACGATTTTCAATTGATCGAGCCTATTCTTCGATCAATCGAACCAGGCAGAATATGAAGTCTTCTTCCTGCAGCTTGTATGTTCTTGAATCTTGATTTGAATCACCTTAAGCATTGTCTAATAAAACCTATAGACTCTAAGATCTATATCTAAATAAGTTTATGTTCACGATTTGCAAATTACTCAAAACATTTAGAACCTAACAAACTCCCCCTTTGGCAATTCGTGACAAAACCTTCATACAAAATGAAATGCTCAAATACAAGAACAACCCAATACAATAAAATGCCAATTACAACAAATTCAACCTAACTACTATCCATCAGTTGCAAGTATAGACAGCAGCTCAATTAAATCAACCTGTATATTTCCTGAAACACTAAACAAAACGCAAAAACGCATGTGTGGAAAATACAAGTAAACAAAAATAAATTATTGATTTCACATAACACAAAATAAAGACATATACCAATGAAGAACTCATAAGTATAAATCAATAAGAAGTGAAACAAGAAACATATAAATCAAAATAAATTCTAACTCTCCCCTTCAGTTAGATACATCAAAAAGTTTTTATATTCTTCCCCTTTTTGTCACGTATTGACAAAGACTACCTAATCAGAAGGTAGACAGAAAATATACGCAACAGAGTAAGAGAAAATAGAGACAACTCCCCCTAAGAACCACAAAGGTTAAAAAAAAAAAAAAAATCTCCCCTTATAAAAATAGGAAAAACAAAACAAGTTTTGGGAAAAACAGTTTTGGGGAAAAATAAAGGAGGATGGGGATAAATAAAAAGACACAAACCAAGTAAAAAAAAAAAAATCTAAGTTGAGGATACACATGAAGAAAAAAAATATTCTCTCTTTCAATAAAATGCAAACATGGCACTATGTGACCCATAAACAGTTGCATGAGTAGAGAAAATATTTGCACATTGATTATCCATCATATCTTTTAAGAAAAAAATTCCTGCAGTTCACACATAAGAAATAGCATATACTAGAATGTACAAAACTCAAAAATTAATCAATCAATTTTTAAATCAAGTTGAGTACCCAATTTAGGAAAGTGTATGCATGTTATGTGTGAAAACAATGAGAGATATGACTGCAAAACTGCAAGATGGATACAAAAACAATGCAATACATGTGAATCCTAAACACAAATGATGCATGAAAAAAAATTTTGGTCAAAAACATAAAAACTGAAAATTTTTCAATTTCGATCGATCGAGAATCGATCGAACATCAATTGAGTCAAGCAAACTCAAACCAAAAATTTTAATCACAATTTCGATTGATCGAAAAACAGGTTCGATCGATCAAAAGTCTGGAAAAATCAGATTTTTGAAAAGCAAAGCATTTTAATGTAGAAACTCCTTAAAGCACATTGTTTTATAAAAAATGCATGAGTATGAGACGAAAAGTTTTTCAATAACACTTGAATTCAACCCAGATCTTCCAAAATCAAGATTTTCAATCAATTTGTCCTCAAAGCGCAAACATTAAACACATTTTGCATTAAAATCAAGGAACTTTTAATCTTGGATGGCCATAATAAAATCACACACAATATAATGTACTAAGTTTAGCAAATAGTAACTTGTGTAGTGTGTGCAACTAGCAAAAGCCTGAGATACATGTGAGGTGATATGTGAATAGCAATTAATTACAAAGTCTACAAAATTCATCACATAGAATTTAAAATAGACTATTACCTAAAGAGTTACATCATATAACTCTCATATCTCCTAGAATATAAGCTTGCAATCATGTTAGTTTCTTGAATTTTGCCTCATAATGTACACACCAATTTTAATTATGTGATTTGGCATCAAGCCTAATAGTACACACCAATTTTAAGCATTAAGCAATTAAACCAAGACTACACCTTATGTTCTTTTTGTGCATGTGCTACACTTTCTCGAGCATAGAATCTTAAGATATGCACTAAGGTGTTTATAATTGGCTAGTAAACAGTGGTGAGATAGTTATTTATGCCTTTCTCAAAAGGTTCAAGTCCGACAGTCAAAGACATGTGACTTCAAGATCAAGACAAAGTGATCAAAAACTATAAACATCTTTCTCACACAACATGCACTATAAAACTCAACTAGTAAAGTGCAATAAATAAGCTCATCAAAACTAAACAAGGTACATAAACTTGTTATGTAAAGATAAGATGGTCAATTCTTGATTATAAATCCAAAATGTGTAATACAAAACACAAAAGTCTTTTTGGTTTTAAAAAAATTTATGACCAGAAACAAAAAGCACACATTATACTAAATGAACAATGCAAAGCTATATATGATAGTGCTTCACTAAGCTATAGAGGGTACACAAACAAGAAATATCAATTTCTTAATAAACCCTTGAGTACATGTACAAACTAGTACATACTCACAAAAAATCAAAAATAGCTTAGCACAAACTATTCAAGTATCTCCATAATGTCAAGCATATTCTAAATCAAGAGAGACATATATCATAACTTATGTAATCCTCAAAACAAATATAACAAGACACAAAATAAAATATTTTTGTCTTTTTGAAATTTTCAATGTTTTTGGATTTTTTTTTTTAAATAAAAACAACCTAAAAAACAAAACAACCAAAAACAGAGACGAAACATGTACACAAATAATTGAAAGCATTAAATCAGGGACAAGTCAGGAACACTCACCTTAGAAAATCTTTTCTCACCCATTTAGCACGAGTCTTCGGCTTTGTAGGTGAAAATCCATGAGAAGCAAAGTGTATTTGAGGAATTACACCAATCTCTTGAGAAAGACTAAAATCCTGCAAATTCCTTTCACAAGCCAACAAGCTTAAATTTTTCAAAAACATATGAAACAATTTATTTGGACTTATGGCAGGAGAAATATCATCATATATCCTAAATTGACATACAGAATGCTTAAATTTCAACTTATGACAATTGGGACGAATGTGACCACGGACACCACAAAAGTGGCAAACATGAACAAATTTAGGAATATCAGTATTCCTAGTGGGGTTTCTGGTCACAGGCTTTGGTTCTTGCCTCAACAAAGAACAATTTGGTCTAATATGACCAACAACACCACAAAGGTGACAGGTAGGCACAAAAATAAATTTATTATGCTCTCTAACAATAGGTTTAGACTTAGATTTAGAAACTTCAGCGTCTACATCAGAACCTTTACTTTTGTCTAACCTAACAAAATAAGTCTTTTCTTTATTATTCCTCTTGAAAGGAGGGATATAAATTTTTTCAGTTTTAGGCTTAAAAGAAACAGAAATACTTCTGTTATCAACAGCAAGCTTGGTACAAGCCAATTTTCAATTTTAGCTTTAGATTCAACTAACTCTTGTTCCAAACTTTTCATCTTCTCATCTTGAGAGGAAATTTGATTTCTCAAAAATTCATTCTTTTTATTAGACTCATCTAATCTAACAGGCAATTCCTCTTTTTCAAAATTAACCAATTTTAACTCTTCCTTGAATTTCTTAGAAATTTTCAAAGATTTTGATAATTCCTTATGAAGAGTTTCAAAAGCATCAAAAAAATCAACAGAAACAATAGTGTCATTTTTATTTAAAACATCACAGGCATTAATAAAATCAGCAGAAGCATGAGCAGAAACATGATCAGAAAGACACTTCAAATTATCCATGACAACAGGGGTTAAGGATTAGCTCTTAGATCGAAAGATCTAAAATAGAAGAGCTACCCGCTCTGATACCACTTCATAGAAATTTAGACCCCTTAACCCAATTAGATTAATTTAGTTAATTAGCCAAGTGATTAACTTAGTCAAATTATGCCAATCTAGGTTATCACAATCAAACAATCATATCAAGAATATATAGCAGCGGAAATATAAATAACACAATGATATGATGACCCAAGACACCACACGGTAAAAACCTGGGGAGGATTTGACCTAGCTATCCTCAAGGTAAACTTGAATCCACTATCTTGAAAGAATCGAAGTTCATACAAAATGACTTACAAGCTCCCCGCTTGACTTCCTAATGCTACTCACCAGTAGAACTTACTGACACAACCACGTGCAAACTCTGAATCGACAGACTCCTTCTTTCTTAGACTCTTCAATCAAGTACAAGCACCCACGCTTGTTATTCTTTAAGCTCCAATGTCAGTAACTGAGTTGATCATCAAGATGTTGATATAATCTCTACCTTGAAAACCTTAAGTTTATATGAAGGAAAGCTCCTTAAAGATCTCACAAGAGATTCACACAAATCGCAAATATAAGCAACAAAGACTTAGAGAGGTTTGGGTACAAAACCCTAGATACAAAAGAGGCACACTTTTCTCTCTCTCTCTCTCTCTCTCTCTCTCTCTCAAAAGCTCTAAAAAACGTGGCTTAGGGTTTCCTTTATATAGTGGGAGAAGTAAATCTGAAACCCTAATCCTTAATAGGCTTAAGTTGCTGTTTGGGCCGACTTAAAATTCTGCAGATATGATTTTCGATTGATCGAGCATGTTCTTCGATCAATCGAACCAGGCAGAATATGAAGTCATCTTCCTGCAGCTTGTATGTTCTTGAATCTTGATTTGAATCACCTTGAGCATTGTCTAATAAAACCTATAGAATCTAAGATCTATATCTAGACAAGTTTGTGTTCACAATTTGCCAATTGTTCTAAATATTTAGAACCTAACACATTCTTGTATGACTAAACATGGGATTGAACAACTCTAGGGAAAAGGATGATGATTGAACATCTCCTAAGAAAAAGAGGAAATAGTAGCATGTGGTTAAACTTAACAAGCAAAGCTAAGAGAAAAAAATGATTAAAATAGTAGTTTTGGACATACCATGTATCATAGAACTAACTTGTGGAGCTTGTGAACTAGTTGCATCTTTTCCACTTCTTCTCATCTTTTCCACTTAAATTTCTTGATTCATTCTTGTAGAGCTAAACATGGGATAAACAATAGACATCTCCAAGGGAATGAATGATGATTGAACATCTCCTAAGAAAAAAAGGATATAGTAACAAATGGTTAAACTTAACAAGCAAAGCTAAGAACAAAATGGTTAAAATAGTAGTTTTGAACATACCATGTATCATAAAACTAGCTTGTAGAGCTTGTAAACTAGTTGCATATTTTCCACTTCTCATCTTTTCCACTTGAATTTGTTGATGCATTCTTGTAGAGCTAAACATGGGATAAGCAATAGACATCTACGGGAGAATGAATGATACTTGAACATCTCCTAAGAAAAAAAAAATAGCAAATGGTTAAACTTGACAAGCAAAGCAAAGAGAAAAAATGACTAAAATAGTTGTTTTGAACATACCATGTGTCATAGAACTAGCTTGTGGAGCTTGGGAACTAGTTGCATCTTTCATGCTTCTTCTCATCTTTTTCACTTGAATTTCTTGAATCATAGAAGTAGATTGTGGAGCTCGTGAAGTTGAAGCATCTTTCACCTTTTTTTTTTCTTTTTCTCCAATTGACATTTTATTCTAGCATTGGTTATCCCTTTCTTTCTCGCATGTGGTGGATCAAGGATTGGTTTCTCCCCAGCTAAGTTTGGTTACACCTCATCATGTGCAAGATCTTGAGGACATTCTTTACCAACATCTTCACCCCATTTGTAGCTATCATATACTTTTCAAACTCACGTGATAGCTCTCTTAGATTATCCATAATAAATTTTTTCCAACTATCGGTCAATGAAGCCTTATCAAACATATTATATCCAAATGAGTTAACATGCTCATTCACAATGTACGACTTGATTTCTTTTTTGGTTGAGAAAAATCCTCATAACAACACAATCTCTTTTTTGCATCTTTTTCCATCTAATTGATATATATGTATCAGGTATTTTGTTCACATTGTTAACCAGAAACACCCTTAAAGCATGGCAACATAACAAGCCCAAAGTTTCAAATAACTTGCAATCACAGCAAATGGTCAATTCAGACCGGTTAAAATGCACAATATATACCTTACTAATCATCTCATTATGTAGTGAATATGTGAAGTTATTCTCATGATGGTTAGTTTTAACACAACTCAATCCCCCACCTGAATTGAACTCTTCTTCAAACATTTTAAACAAATTAATAGTATAAAGTTTAGCAGCATGACTTAAGATACCTCCATACCTCATTACTTTTGAAGGTACACCATTCTTACAATGAAAATCTTCATTTATTTCATTTTAGCACATTTCTACCACTTTTTCCTCATAAAATTCAACAACTTGGATAAGTGTCATGGACGTTTTCATGATTTGGTGAAATACACTATTTGTACTCTCACTCTTTTGGGTAGACTTCATCTTTGCAGAAAAGAAATCTACATTGAAGGCTAGACACCACTTTTCTTGGATTTGGTATAACCTTTTAAGCCATGAATGATCCTTTAAATTATGCTTCTCAATCATACCATTCCAAGTTGACTCAAATTGCATTTCAGTTAAACATCCATTTAAGCACTTATTAAATCTTTGATGGAAATTTGGATTACCATAGAGTCCTAGGAGGTTTTGTTGGGCATTTTTACTAATATGCTATGAACAAAGTCTATGACGAGATTCAAAGAAAACCGCCTTAATAGCATTTGCCATTGCTTTGTCTTGATTTGTAAAAATAGATTTTGGTTGTCGACCTCCCATTGCTGTAAAAAAAGTCTCAAACAACCAAATAAATGAATCAGTGGTTTCATTTGTTAGAAAGGCACAGCCAAATAAAACATTGTTCCAATGATGGTTGATCCCCACAAATGGTGCATATATTAAGTTATACTTATTGGTTCGATAAGTGGTGTCAAAAACAACAACATCCCCAAAACAGTTATAATCTAATTTTGATCTACCATCTCTCCAAAAAAAATTTGGCATTCTATTTTCTTGGTCAACTTGTACTAAATAAAAAACCATTGAATCTTCACTTTGTCTATTTTTAAAATGATTAATAACACTTTGTCCATCCCTAGCTTCAATCAATTGTTTCCTTTTAATGTGTAGGAAGTTATGGCAATCTTTTCTAAGGAACCCAACATTATTTGCACCACCAAGCTCCTTTGATAAAAATGAGTAAGACCTTGTTGCTTTTATGCCTGAGCTAACCATTGTCTCAATTACAGTCCCATGAGTACTTAGCACCTTCCTTCCTGACCTCAAATTACACCTCTCTTCTAGACTTGCAAATTCATGATTGTGTTCATCATTGAAGTGTGAAACACTCCAAATCCTAGCTTGACAACCTGTTCTTGTATCTAATTTATTATACTTTTTATAATCACAGGGGTCTTCAAACTCTTTATGACCCTGTTTTGAACACAAAAATTCCCGTTGCCTAAGAACACCATCAGTCTTTCGTGTAACCCCTTTTCGAATGCTAAACCCCTTGTTTAAAGCGTACTCATTATAGAGATTATATGCTTCTTCTTCAGAACTCACTTGCATTCCAAGTTTAATTTCATAGAATTCACCCAAAATTACATTCTCATGATTTTCACTTTTATCATTGTCACCAGCTGTATCAAGAGCATTTTCTGAAAAATCCATTACTAGTCTAGCCTAATCATGAAAAAGAATGTTAAATAAACAAATTGAATAGGCAGAATTCATAATTTTCCATAATAACACAACTATAGACTTAAACTAAGAAAAGAAAAAGGAAAAGAAAGATTAAATACCTCAGCGGGGACTATTAGAAAGAGATTATTTATTGGAATCAATTCCTTCAGTAAACCCAATAGAACAGAAGCATCACATCCCTATACCAGTGCCAAATTGAAAGAGATACAAATCAGTTTCAATACATTGTTTCTTCAACTCTTTGTTTCACAAAAGCTAGGATATACATCAAAAATAAACTTCCTATTTAGGCTATCACATATACAGCATGTTTTAGTTTCGTATTCCCATTTATCTCATTTTCACACTCTAATGTGTCTTTGCTTCTTTTTTTTTTTTTCTTTTTCTTTTTCTTTTTTTTTAATTTTGGTGATAAGTAAATAAAAAAATAAATAAAAACCCATCTATATTTGCAAATAATTTAATAAAAAGAAACTAAAAAAACTTTATCCTTTCCACACTCAAATGTGCCTTTGCCTTTCTTTTTTGGGTGATAACTAATAAGTGAAAAAAAAAAAAAAAAAAAAACCATTCCATATAATAGGTATGAAAAAGAAGCAGATGAAAAGAAATATTACCCCTTTGAGGCAGATTCTCAAAATCAACAGTGGACCTGCGATGCTAGGCAGTGGTTGCGACGCTTAATTTGGGGTTCAAAGGATTCAACTTACAGTCTCGTAGGATTTGCAATGCTCGGCAGTGGCTATGTTTGGTAGCAAAATCCTGGTTGAGAGAAAGAACTAGCTATATTTGGCAACAAAATTCAGAGTTGAGAGAAAGAAAGGAGAAGGAGCACTTGAGAGAGAAAAAAGACAGGGAAAGGGAGCACCTGAGAGACAGAGAAACAAATGGGTTTTGGGAATTTCAGGTTTAGTAAGCGAGGGAAAAGTGGCGCGGTTTGATTTATTTTCAGGGGCAAGATTGTCTTTTTATTTGGGTTTGTGAAGTAAACTAATGTGGCTTATCTTGGACAGTTGTCAGTTATTTATTGGACAAGAAACACCAAATCTTAGGCTGAGCTGGTATTCTGAAAACACTATAGACTTTCTCCTTATTTACAGCCCTTGCGATACCAACAAAGTAACTGCCCTATTTAAAAAATCAATAATATAAACAAAGAAAGCAAGGGTGTATAATTTAATTTGGACCCTTTCTACGTATTTGTATAATTTTATGTACCAAGCTTAACAAGGACTTACTCTCATCAACTAAAAAAAAAATGACTCACTCCACTTACAACCACCTAATCGCTAGATTTAATCCAAACTTTGGAGGATCTCACTATCAGTTACACAAATTTAACTTATTTTCAGTACTTTTTTAACTGAATGTCTCCTTTTATTTTAAATACAAAATAGCAAGTGAGAGTGGACTTTAAGCTCTATCTTTTATTTAGTTAGTGGGCGATGTAACAGTTTTTTATTAAAACAAAATGAGATTTCAGTTAAAAAAATACCGGAGGTAAGTCAAACCCTAGCTACACTTAGACTTATAATAAACTTTTGAGTTGCAATTTTTAACTTTTGTCATAACTTTGATGTGATAAATTATAAGTAATTGTTTATTGGTTTCATATTGTTTGCCAACCTTTTTTTTTTTTTTTTCACAACAAAGGAATTGCATGACAATACTTGCACTGTCTATTTTATTATTGTTATTTTGTTGTCCAAAGAAACAATAAAAACTCTAGGAAAAATGTTAGGGACACAAAAAAGCAAATTACTTGCTAACATGCCAAGTTTTGATTAGACTAAATCACTTTTATATGAGTCAACCACTCGCAATTTTTTTATAACACAATAAGTCTAGATATGCAACATATTTAAAAAATAAAAAATAAAAATTCCCTAATGTCTTCATGATAGGCGGTGATTGTTATTCAATTAAGTAATGTTGGTGAATACTAAAAAAAAGCCACATCAAGCCACATCATTAATTATGTAAATCAACTTCAAAAACTATAGGGATATTACATCAAAGAAATGACTCTGTAGGAATCAGAGTAGTTGGTACCATACCGGCCGGTATGTACCATACTGGTAGATATACCAATATTGAAATGCCAACGTTTCGTACCAGTTTAAATACCAACCGTACCAGCTATTTATCGGCCGATTGGAAAAAAAGCTTTTTGAATTTTTGTAAGGACATAATGGTAACTTACTTGCATTAACTTATTAGTATTATTTGTTCTCTTAGTATGCAATGAACAATTAAGCTTTCTATTTTTTATATTGTGTTTTTTTTTTTTTTTTAATTGATAATAAAGTCTAAAATCATGAATAATTTGTTTTAAATTGAGATAATGTTTTATGGTAAAATTTTATATTTATTATTTTCTATTTTTTATATTGTGTTTTTTTTTTTTTTTTAATTGATAATAAAGTCTAAAATCATGAATAATTTGTTTTAAATTGAGATAATGTTTTATGGTAAAATTTTATATTTATTATAATATATATATATATACACACACACACATACATATGTGTGTGTGTGTGTGTTTATAAATATAAAAAATAACGATAAACCCGAAACGGTACACCGGTATTAATCGGTATCGAAATATATCGTTCCACTGGTCAAACCAATGAAGTTAATACCGTACCGTACCGGCCGGTACGGCCGGTATTTCTCATTCCGGTGGATAAAACGGTACTGAAACTCCCTTAAATTGTACCGCTCAAAATACCGGTCTATACCGGACTATGCTGGACGTACCGGCGAATACCGGCCATTTCGGATGGAAAGTAAAAACCGACCGATACAAAAAGCTTCTTAAAAAAAACACAAAACACAAAACAAAACATAAAAGTACCAAATGGCTCATGTCGCCTTCAAGCCCAGCACCACTTTGTTGGTCAGTGTCAACATTTATCTGATTATCCCTTCCTCTTCCTCCTTCAGTTTCGTTCCTTTCACTTCCCTTCTTTATTTTTTTTTTTTTTTTTTCACTTCTTCTTATCTGTTGTTTAGACTAACAGCTGCATCCCCTTGGTCCTTTTGTTTTGTGTGGTTCTTGTAATCTTATTTTGTGTGTACTGACACCACACGTGTAGACTTTGAAATTTGAAACAAGTTTGAAATTTCAATTACATCATTTATTTCAAATTTTCAACTATTGTCTTTTTTTGTTTTTTGCTGAATATTCAACTATTGCCAGTTGCCGCTCACTAGTTTTATATTTTTAATAATTAATAGGCAGTTACGTGAGCTAGAGATAAACAATAAATGAAAACATGTTTATAAACATGGTCCTAGAGATTTTGTGTGTGTATATATATATATATATAAAATAAATATAAAATAGCGGTAAATTCGAAACGGTATACCGGTATTGACCGGTATTCGAAATATATCGTACCGCTGACCAAACCGGTATAGCCTCCGGTACGGTATTGACTCCCTTGGGTCAAACTGGTACAGCATTCAATACGAGATTGACTCCCTTATTACAAATTTCATTACATAAATTTTACAAACCAATATGTCAACTTTTAAACACTATACAAAAATCACCAATCGCATTTATTTTCATGTTAATTTGTAAATCATTTATAATAAAATTTATAGTAATTTAAATTTTTTTCTAAAGAAAAAAAAAGGTTTGAAGAGTAGTCTACATGTAACCAAATCATGTTTAGGAAAGTTGTATATAAGGCTCATCCTCACAGTTAGAGGTGAGGTTAGGTTTGGGGTATTTTCCAACCCTACTCAATTTTCTTAAATCGGAAAATCTCCAACCTAACTTGAAGGCATTGGTGGAGTTGTCGAATCAAGGAAGGGAAATTTTGTTAAGCCGGATATTTTCTTTCAACTATTTGAAATTTTGTTATTTTGCCTACATATGACATTTTTTTTTTCATTAAAATGTGTTTTTTTTTTTAATTTGATTTTGAATTGATAGATACTGAAAATTGTATAACATAATGTGATAAAAAGTTAATTATTGTTTTGTGTTATCTAATAATAATAATAATAATAGATCTGAATTTCTTTCTTTCTATTTTCTTTCTTTAAAACTGATAAATTAATTTTTTTTTTCAAATGATGTGGCATGTAATATTATTATTTTAGTTGCCACATGAGCTTAAAATGTGCCAACAGTGCACACTATTTGTTGCGTATGCCTTTTCCGTTAGCGAGTTAATGGTAGGGACCAAATTGACTACAAATTAAAAATAATATAAACCATATTGATTGCTACGAAAATGTAGAG
This sequence comes from Quercus suber, assembly GCF_002906115.3. NCBI lineage: Eukaryota > Viridiplantae > Streptophyta > Magnoliopsida > Fagales > Fagaceae > Quercus > Quercus suber. The sequence goes on from NW_027069499.1 coordinate 433,543, forward strand.
ACCAAATTGACTATAACCCTAAAATGTAGGAATCATAATGGTGTTCTTGCCAAAAGAAATTATTTTTTTGTGTTATATAATAATAATAATAATAATAATAATAATAATAATAATAGAGTTTGGTTCAAGTTACACCTGATGCAACTTTAAATAATATTACATCACTTAATATTTTACCTTACGAGAGATGCTACGTCTACAACATTTTTACAACAAATCACAAGTGGTTAGTTGTTATTGGTTTAAATTTGAACCTAACACTAAGATTACTTTTATACCTCAATAATAACAACCATTAACAATCTGCTACTTAGGATTTGTTGTAAAAATGTTGTAAAAATATTGTAGACATATTATTTCTCTTTACGAAAATAAATCAATTTTAAAATATTATGTTACAATAAGGAAATTGGAACGGCCACCAAACAAAATTGATAATTTTGATATAGCTATAAAAAAAATTAAAATAAATAAAATAAATCATATATATATAATTATATTTATATATAATAGCTAGATATGCCTGCTGTATACCCAAGGTACATACAAACTTTTTTGGTCCTATGGTGGCATTCGAGGGAGTAAGTGAAATGGGCTCGTTATTATAATATACTGTAATTTTTTATTTTCTTCTCTCTTTTTTTGACTCAGCACTGGCCGTTCTTGTCACATCCTCAATTTGCGTTGCGAACGTCCTATGGTGGCTCTTTAGTTTTTACTTGGAATAGAGACGCTGAAACGGCCAAATTCCGCTGCCAAGACTTTTAACAACCATGCTTCCGACAGAAATGCAGAAATAGTCAAATAGATCATAGAAATGGTACATTTCGAATATAGTCAAAGGGACATTTATTTTGATGAACATAGCCAAATGCATCATCATCACTTCAATAATTTTATACAAATGCATCATCTCACTTGAATATATGTCTCTTTGGCCTTTTTTTTTTTTTTTTTTTTTTTTTTTTTTTTTTTTTATAGCCAAAGAGACATATGTTCAAGTGATGATGATGCATTTGTATAAAATTAAAATGACTCATTGGTGCGACTAGTCTATCCTATGATATAACTCGTATAATACAAGTAATTATTTAGCATCGTGAAAAAATAAAAAAATAAGAAAAAGAAGAAGTCCAGCCAAAGGTTTTATAGTTGAGTTGGCACCTCTCTATGCACAAAAAGCTTGGGAGTCTAGCAGAGAAAAGGTTCAAGCAGCAAAGCTAGTAACATATTGTAATTAAAAAAAAAAAAAAAAAAGAGTCTGGATCACAATATACATAACGTACTTCCTGTTTGGTTTTTATGTTGATGAACTAGTACTAATTAATGATCAGTTAGTACTATTTATCTTTTCTTAAGAAAGAAGTAAAGCGAATATATATCCAAATGCTGTAAGTTGTTTATCTTGAATGAGTAATCTACAATATTATATTGAATGAGTAATCTATATTCTATAGAAAATATTTTTCTCAATAAACTTCATCGTTGGTTTTTATAAAGGTCTATCATTACTTTATTATCCACCATTAACATTTTGTCACATAGATAATTGTAAAATATTTTTTAATTTTATGTTATTTCAATCGCGGGATATTAGAAAAGCATTGGTAGAAAAAAAAATTCTAATTTTCTATCATATGTATTTAGTTGGGAGAATAAAAAAGTGGGGATAAAAATATCTTTTTTGTGGTTGAAAAATGAGAATATAAAAAATATAATTTGTATAAATTTACTCTCATATTTTTATTAAATAAAATAAATAAATAAATAAACAAATAAAAACTTCAAGATATGTATGGAGGGAAGAGGGAAAATGATGGGTACTTTACCATCAAAGACCCTCTATTTCCCTATTTCCTCTTTACTTTCTTCTCTCATTTCTATTTCCCACTTTTCACCATACCAAACTAAAGTCACTATTAGAGAGTTTTTCTACAAATACAACAGTCTTTGAGTAAAAAGTTTATAATAATGAATTATTGCGTAATGAAGATACAGATATATATCCCAATAGTCATAAGACATTAATTGTATACCGTTGAACTGGAAGTCACAGCCACAGGCAGGACCGCTGTCATCTTGGAAGATTGTTTGCATGTCCCCTCATGCTGCTTTTACTGCCATGCCCAACAAGTAGCGCAACAAAATTACAAAAATGATGCAGACGAAATTGACAAATGCTACTAGTCATATCCATGATGCAATAAAGAATGTTCGTTTCTTCTTGGCATTTTACATAAAAGAAAGAAATACGGAACAATCTAACAGCAACATATATGGGTTGGTCAAATTAGCACAGCGCTTCCTTAATTTCTGCCCGCACCACTTTTCGTGTCTGACTCTGGACTGATGGAGACTAGACGAACGAGACACAGGTTAATGCAGGCTTCTCCTCTCCCTCAGCTGTCTCTTGTCAGCCCACCGAAGTGTACGCTATACCAGAAGGGAATGTTCAATACCTAAGATATTGCAAAGTGACTTTCAATTTCAGCCATTAAATAAAATATATTAAAAAAGAGTTAAAAGGTTAAAGTTAAAAAAGTTAAAAAAAAATTGTGAGGAAATTAGAGGTATTGCACCAGTCGCGAGTCAGCTACGAGTCCTAGCCGCGAAACTTTGTTTCTTTGTACAAACTTGAGCTTTTCTTCACATCCTCTTCACATACTACCCTTACATGAATTCTACCTAAATACAGGGTTACTAAGTACTTAAATTACAAGCAAATTGGTACGGAATAAAGCCAACAAGATGGTTGATAAATTTCAACCTTACAATCTCTCCCTTTGCCTATTCCATGACAAAACCCTAAAACAAACTCTAGACTTAACGCGTGAGTTGGGAACAGTTGGAAAACTCACTTACACCTAACTTTAGAATCTGTGAAACTTTAGAACCATAAGAACAAGTAACTCCTGAAACACAACAACACAATAAGTTCATTGTATGCAGAAAACTTGTAATGCAAATAGAGCAAGCATAATGCAATCAAGCACAATAGAGTAAAGCAATAAACCATAGCAAGACCAAAAACAGGTAATCACTTTATACAAGTGATCATAATGTTCATTCACACTTGGAATGAACATCCGGACATTCAAGTTGACAAACACAAAACAAATCACTTGAATGACCAACACTTAACTAATGCACAATATATGAAGTATGTGCATCTAGAAAAAATCATACACGGGCACAAGAGTGACAGTACTTAAAAAGGAATGCATAGCATTAGGTTAGAAATACTGATTTAACAAAGCACAAAGGCTGCATAAATCATGACACAAATCACAAAGGCCTACAAGTGTGCATAAAACCAAACCCTTAAAGCTTACATAAGCAACATGGGTACAAACAGATAAAACAAATGCTGAATTAACAGAATAACATCATCAATATATAAATAAACCAAAGTGTTAAAAACATTTAAGAGATATGAGTATAAGCAAAACATTAACCCAAAACCACATTGTATCAAATCAGTAAAAACAACAGCTATCCAAACCATAGTAACAAAACTATAGACAAAAGCAGTAAGGATTATGAAACTCCCCCTCAAATAAGCACTCCCCCTCAAGTGTTGACCCAAAAATTCTCCCCTTTTTTAACCAGAATGGCCAAAGGGTCACTGTTGTAACTTAATGAACATGCCCTCAACTTAAGCTGCTAAAACATCGATCTAGTCCTACATGACTGCCAATCTCTCTGACTGCTCTCTCTGGTCATCACTGAGAGTCTTTTCCAATTCCTCAAGGCACTTGTGGAGATTCTTAAAAAGCATCTCCAACCTATCAGGTTAAGGGGCAGACTGTGCTTGTGTAGTGCTAGGTTGCTGTGATGCATGGGTGGCATGTACATGTGAATCTAGCTCAAGAGTAGAAGGAGTAGCAGGAGAGAAATGTGCACTCTTTGGAGTTTTGGATGAATGACTTCTGCTAGCTTGTAGAGTGGACATAGAGATTGGTCGAGGACGAGTAATTATTTTCCCAACTGAGGGAGGAGTAGCAGCTTCACTTAAAATGAATTTCATAATGAGACTGCAAAATGGAAGGCACCCCCGTGCTACTTTTCGAGTCGCTGTCTTTCTTATGATATAAAAAATATGGGCACAGATGTCAATTGTGGTGCCTGTGATGAGATCACATAGAAATTAAGCCCTTCCAAGGTTGATATACACCATGTTGGTCAATGGATAGAGGTTGGTAAACATGATCAAATTCAATGTTGTCAACTCAGGTGAAAACTTGGTAGTACTTATGGATGTGCCGGCACTGGAGATGTCGAGGCCAAGACCAAGAACTTGGAGAATGTCCTGAATCACTGGAGTGCAATCATCATAAGGAGTTAGGTTAACATTCTCAGGTCTAGTGATTTTGAGAAGTTCAGCTATGGTGTCTGAACTAATGATGAACTTCGTTCCTCTTACCATACAGTGTAGTTCATTTTCAAGATCAACTGTGTTGGTGAAACACTCCTTCACTAGTTCCATCATTAGATCAACAAAATTTCCAAATAATTCTATCTAATCTTTTGCCTCGAAGATCCGAGGGACAAAAGTGGTTTCCAAAGTGTCAAATCTGACCTCTCGTTCCACTATAGGAGTTGCCCGGTCAAAAATGCTTGAGTAAGCATGTAGGTGCTGAGGAGTTTTGAGTAACTCACTATTGAGTTCAGTAGATGGCTGTGATGAAGAACATGTTCGTTTTGCAATAGGTAATGTTTCCTCTTCTGTCATAACCTCTTTTCCTTTAGAGGATCGTGAGACATCTGTAAAAGAGTAAACATATAGCAAAGTACCAAATCCACATAACACTCATTTTGTTAGATCTAGTCAAGAGATGAGAGTGCAAAGACCCAACAAATTTAGAAGACATAGAATCACAAAACGAGAACTAAGTCAATAAAGTGACAGAATAAGCATTGCCGAAGACCGGAAACATACAAAACATGGAACAAATGCCAAACACACAGAGAGTAATAGGCATTACAGCACACTCTGTCAAAAATGAGTAGCAAAGTGTCACAGACAACAAGCATTTCAACACAATATCATGAAAGTGATATTCACAGACAGAGTCAATCAAGGTAAGAACACTCAGATAAGTCAAAACATCATGTGAAGCCACACTGAACAAGTCATTGGCAACAAAAACCTATTCAACAAACCCAACTAAAAAACCAAAATATTCATAGCAACAATAACAGTCAAACATATGACATTCACTATAATGAATAACCCAAAACTAAACACCCAAAAACACAATCGATTTTCAAAACACACAAATTCAAGAAAATAACACTTAGACTAGGAAAACTGAAGTAAAGGATAGAAAACCCATACCTATTTCTTGAAGATTTGAGAAGAAAAAAATGCAGAAATGGAGGTAACACAAGAGTGAACACAGAGTGTTTGAAATAGTGATTTGAGGAAGACAATGAACAGTCACTAAAGTTCGAGGGAAAACTGAAAAACAATTTTAAAAACTATCTTTAAAATGCAAAACACGCGTTTTTCGCGACTTGATCAAGTCGCCAGTCAGTCGTCAGGGTAAGCCGCGAAACACTATGAAGGTAAGAAATTTGAAAATTTTTCTAAGTGTTTTTCGCAACTAGAAGATCTACCCGCAAGGGAGTCGCGAGCTAAGCCATGAGAATCTCTATGTACCCCTCGTGACTGGACCTTCCACCCGCGATCAAGTCGCCACACTGAGCCGCGAAATATGCAACAACACAACTTTTGAAAAAATTTCTAAGTCTTTTTCGTGACTGGGATGCTGACCCGCCAGTGACCCACGAAAATCTCGGAGAGAGCTTTGCAACTAGAGCTACCCGCGACTGAGTCGCCAAAACAGGGCAACACTGTCTTTGAAATTTTTGACATTCTGTAAAAACAAAAACACTTTCCAAAAATAATCTAAAACACTCAAAAATCTTTTTGTGTTTAATCAACAAAGATTGAGTATGTGAAAACACATTTAATCAAGTACAATTACACAAATGAATATAGCGTTCATTGAACATAGACTTGTGTGTTGTGTGTGGATATCAAAAGTGATATAGTCCTTAGTCTAATGTGAAACTTCAATGATCAATTCAATCAAGGCATACACAACTAGCACTGGATAATGTGACCTATCTCAATTATAGAAACATGCATATATGACCTCCCACAAACACTTCATAATAATTCTTTGAAACTTTTCATTTGGCTCCATATTCAACATATCATTTGCACTTTTTGAGCAAAGAAAATCTCATTTTGAGATAGATGCCTGAAATTTTTTATATTTCAATTGATGAGTTAGCCTTTGGCTTTTTGGGCATCATATATTTTATTTTGGTTGTTTTCCCTTTTTCCTAGTTGAATACTAGTATGTGCGACAAGCTTTTGCAGCTCTATATCTCTTTTCATTTGGAGATTTACATTTAGAGAGCTCTTTTAAGCATAAAAATAAAAAGTGGGAAGATATATAGGTACAAGTCTATGCATGTCTCAAGATCAACAAAACCATTCACTAATTATTCATGACAAGGTTGAAGATCTATTTACAACAGTCACATAGATTTCAGAATTTCTTCCACAATGATATGAGTGCATGAAAGAGAAGCTAAGCTCGTTAAATGCATAAAGCCATTAGTATAAAGGTACAAGGCAAAACATGCTTTGAGACAAAACTCAACAAAGCCGATCAAATTTTTTGGATTTTCTACATTTTATGTGTTTTTGGATTTTTGACACAAAAGCAGTAAAAGATTAATAAAAAACATAACATAAAAAACAATGTAAAAACATTTAAACCAAAAACAAACACACACACACAAAATAACAACCTAAATACTAGCAAGAAGCCCACAACCAAGCATATTCACAAACATGGGAAGTATTGATGCATGGATATGTTGTAATACTTATGCATGAGTACCCTTCGTCACCCACACGTCACGTGCGGTTGGAGTGATATCCTTAACGGATTAGGTACGAGAATTAGGACTATCAAACCTTCGTGTGAAGCTTTCCAGGTAATTTATGAAGGCACCGATCATTTTCATCACATCCATCATTCCTGGATCACAGTTTTTACTTCTTAGTTGCTCACCACCCCAAGACCTCATGTCATTTCTTCTTCCTCGTGACCGAGGTGCATTTGCATTGTTGTTTGCTCTCAGCTTTTGACAGTTGGGTCTAATATGTCCTTACAATCTGCAATAGTGACAAACATATTCCGTTCTAGGACCCTGTTATGATCTTGGAACTGATTTCCCTCTCGCTCCATATCTGGATTCTGATTAATTACGGGACTTATTTAACACCCATTGATCAGCCACATTCTTCTTCCTTTCAGTTTTAACTTTCTCAGGAATAGGCTTATCCACAGTCATCTCTTTGACCTTTACAAACTTCACTTCTTTGTTGACATTAACTGATGAGCTTCTTCCTCCAGTATATCCCAAACTAGACTTGTCTGAGGCATATTTCTGAGATGAAATAACATCGCCCAGTTTCCTAAAGGAGACCCTATCTAACTTGGCATGAGCTTGCACCACCTCTTGCTCAAGAAATCTTACTTTGGTGTAAGTTTCCGACAGCTCACCATTTAGTGTCTTAATTTCACACTTCGCCTCCTTGTATCGTGCCAGAAGACTTTTATAATCTTCCTCAGCCCTCTTCATCTTCTTAATGGCTGTATTAGCCACCTTAGCATATTCAGTAGTCTTCTCAAGGAGTGCTTTGTAAGTCTCTTGCAATCCCCCAGCTTTTTCAACTTCCTCATCTCCAGACTCCTCAACTATTCTAATAGACTCCAAATCAGAATGTTCCCCAAGCTCCTTCACAAGTGTACCCAAATCATCTGATGACTCCACATGTGCAATGGTCATGAATGTGGAGTAGTTTCCTTCTCCATCACAGCTATCTTCAGAGTCGGAGTTTGATGAGTCAGTATCACTCAAGGTAGTAGCATAAACCTTTCCTTTTGACTTCAAATAGTTGGGACATTCTTTTTTGAAGTGTTCATGTCCATTACACTCGAAACACACAATGTCCGAAGGAGATTGAGAATCCTTTCCCTCTTTCCTCTTAAACTCTTTCCTATCACCTCTTGAAGATGGAAACTTCCCTTTGTTAAATGGTTTCCCACTGTTCTTCATCTTCAGAAATTTGCGGAAGTTTTTCACAAGATATGCTACTTCCTTCTCCACTCCATCTTCTTCGGAAGGATCATCCATTCTTTCGGTGATGGTTTTGAGAGCAAATGATTTACTCGTCTTGTGGGAAGCCAATCCAAGCTCATACGTTTGAAGTGACCCAATGAGCTCTTGGATCTTAATTTCATCCAAATTGTTGCTTTCCTCTATGACTGTGACTTTTGCTCGAAAGCTCTCCGGTAAGGACCTCAAAATTTTTCTCACCACCTTAGTATCTTCAATCTTCTCACCAAGATTGAGCTTCGCAATCACAATTTCATTGAGCTTCCCATAAAACGAATCAAAGGACTCATCATCTTTCATCTTAAGCTCTTCGAATTTGGTGGTAAGCATTTTTAGCTTTGTGTCCTTAACCTTTTTCGTACCTTCATATGTAGTCTCCAAAATCTCTCAAGCTTCCTTGGCAACTGTCATGTGAGATATCCTATGGAATTCATCTGGAGACACACCACAGAAAATAGCATTTAAGGCTTTACTATTAGCATTAGCCGCCACAAGAGCTGCTTTATCCCAGGTGGATTTTTCAGCCTCCGGCCTGGTCCAACCTATTTCAACCGCATTCCACACGGTGTCATTAATAGAGCATAGAAATGCCCTCATTCTAACTTTTCAGAAGGCATAATTGTTACCATAAAAAAATGGTGGGACATTGAGAGATTGAGACCTATCCATCTCAACAAAAAGTCAAGGATCACACTCAAGTATTAAAACCACAACAAGTGTATCTGCTCTGATACCAATTGAAAGTTCAAAAAGCGTCTAAAACACCTTTGAACGTTTGGACCTCCAATTACAAAATTACCAATTCAAACTTTATATCAAACAATTAATATGCGGAACATGATAACAAGCTTATAATAGAATTGATAAACAATCTAAGCCAAATATAAACACATCAACAGCAGTAAATATAAGTCAAAGATAAAGGGAAGGCAGATGCAAACACACAGACAACACATGATGTGTTATCGAAGAGGAAACCGAAGTCCTCAGCGTAAAACCTCTCTGCCACCCTCCAAGCGGTAAATAATCCACTAAAGAATGTAGTTGGGATACATGAACAGCAGAAGATCCTCCAAGTCTAATTTACCCAAGTACCTAAGCCCTCCAAATTTCTTGCTCCAACGAGGTTACGCCGAACCTATTTCTTCTTTAGCTTTCCGGATTCCGCTACTATATCATAGCATCAACCAATGTATATTGGTTCCTTCCAAACTGCTTCCCTTAGCACCAAATGAACCTTCTCACAGACGTGGGTGTGGTGAGAAAAGGATTTGGTCAATAACCTCTCAAGGATGTGACAATGGAGAGAAAGAGAGTAGAGGAATTTGTAAAGTCTCTAAGGTAAAGATTGGGGATGAGGCAATCTTGTTTTTTTCTAGGATTTCTCTCACAAAATTCTCTCTGGAAGCTCTCTTAATTTAGTGGGTATAAAGGTCTATATATAGTGGTGTATGTTTGGAATACGGAGAGTCAGTTTTTGCCAAACAGGGTAAGTTGGCGGCTTGACCTCGCGGCTTGTCCAAATTGCAAGTTCAAGTCGCGAAGTAACGGTCTGGCCAGCCTGGGACTTTTGTCCTGTAATACGATAGCTAGCGCGACCCTTCAGCTCCCTTGTGTGCATCTCACGTGCCTGCATTTGGCGGCTTGCTAGTCGCGAGTCAGCCGTGAGTCCTAGCCGCGAAACTCTGCTTCTTTGCACAAACTTGAGCTTTTCTTCACATCCTCTTCACACACTACCCTTACATGAATCCCACCTAAATATAGGGTTACTAAGTGCTTAAATTACAAGCAAATTGGCACGGAATAAAACCAACAAGATGGTTGATAAATTTCAACCTTACATTCTCAATTTGTTTTTTTTTTCCCCCTCACAAATCTTTTGGTTCCAAATCTGAAAAAAAAAAAAAAAAAAAAAAAAAAAAAAAAAAAAAAAAAAAAAAAAAAAAAAAAAAAAAAAAAAAAAAAAAAAAAAAAAAAAAAAAAAAGAAAAAAAAAGAAAAAGAAAAAAGAAAAAGAAAAAAAGAAAAAAAGGTCCAAAGTGCGTGCTGGCCAAATCTTTAATTTCAACTAGTATTTGCAACAAAAAAAAAAAAAAAGGAACCTTGAGAACCGCGAGAACCGTTCACAGTTCTCAGAACTGTGAGGTCCGATCGCGGTTTGCACGGGTCCTTGCTTTTTTTCCCATAGAGCGGTTTTGAGGCTAAAAAAACCACAAAAATGAGCGATTCAAAGGTTTCCCGGTCGGTCCGATCCGGGTTTCAAAACCTTGATCTATATTTCAAATCTTACATCATCCACTTCAAAAAATAATAATTAGATATCAACATTTTAACATTATATGTAAGACATATTTCAAACTTAGGATCACTAATTGATACGACTACAAACAACCATTTATTATAAAAGCATAAACTAATAATAAAAGCTTAAACAACCATTATCTTTTTATTTATGGCTAATCTGGGTTGTTGGGTTAGAATTAATTGACACAGTTAATTGATTCAATTACCCAAGTTGATTAATTAGGCCAAATTACATACAAATTGTAAAGGCATCAACAAATCACCAAATAATTAATATGCAGTGAAAAATAAATAACACAGTGATTTGTTGACGAATGGGGAAAACCTCTCGCAAAGCAAAAACCCTACCAGGTAAATTTCAGATCACCACTCCCAAGAATCCAGTAATCAATAATCAAGCATTTAAAAGTATGAGAAATCTTACCACTATATATACTAGCTTATCCCAAAATACCAACTTACAGTTGAACATTCGCTTCAATATCCAATTGATCTTGATCTTATAGTAAACTTCTTTGCTTTGCACAAATCTTTAATCTGTGTCTAACTTCTTTGCACGTATCCTAGTATGTGATTAACTCCAGTAACTTGATTAATTATCATTAGCTACAAAGGTCTTCACTTCATAAATGATGAAGATCAGGAAGCTTGGTTACAAAACCCTAAAGCATACAAACGCAATAGTTTCACATAGAGTATATGAGTTCTAGGTCTCTGTTTTCATACTAGATGACTTTTAAAATAAGTCTTATATATGACTAGGATTGTAGAGAGAGAAACCCTAATCATTCAAGTCATCATCATGGGCCGAATTTCAGATATGAGGAATCTGAAATCGTAATTTTCAATAGATTAAGCTTGTGTCGAGCTTGTGTTGAGCTTTAATAAAACAATTTTTCTTCACTTGTTTCTTAGATCGAACTTCATGTCTTTAATGATACCACTTGATATGTTTTAACAACATACTTCTTGATACATTAAACTCAACTTAGATCTACCAAATTATAAGTAAAGTTTGTTTGTTGAAGGATTAGCCAATTACATAGAATATATGACCCTAACAAGAGTTATGCTTTGGAGTAATGAAACTATTTGTTTAAACTTTATGGATGAATGCAGAAATTATAGAAAATAAAACTTCCCATATCAAACTCAGAATTGGCAAGCCATAATAGGAGTTGACACAAAAAAAAGAAAGGCTCAAGCGAAGCTCAATGAAATGGAGGTGCCTTTGTGATTAAAAATCGCTTGGGTCAGTCAATTCATAAAGGTTGTTATTCATGGCACTCTTGCAATGATGAGATCAACAACCAACTATCCACAATCAGAGAGAGAAGCAATCTATGAGGCATGGAAATAAGGTTTCAGAGAGATAATTCTCTTTCTAAAATCAAATTAAGGGGTGAACCAAATTCAGACACATCGCCAAACTAATTTGGAGAATGTTCCCATTATAAAATATGGTTAAGCACATTCATATTCAGGTCGCAACTCAGTAGGAATTCCAAGAAGTTCCGGGACTAGCAAACATGATGACAACAAGTATATTATAAGGCTCTCCTGGATGTGATTATTTGGTGGTAACAAAAAAAAAATTATGGAATTTTTATAATGTGAAGGAGAATACATATGTCCACGTAATAATAAGATAAGGGAAAAGTTAACTGATGCAAATGTAGTATTATCATCTTGTGTTCTATTCTTAATAAAATATCAAAATATATTAGTTTTGTTTCTGTGGTCAGAGTTATGGGTTTTTTATTCAATATACTAGTAGATTTTAAGCACAAACCTCCATTGAATTCCATAAATTTCTCAAGATGCACGCCGATATACTTGAGAACTGAGAAGTCAAGATATTTCATTGTTACTTCTTTGGTAGCTAGGTTCCAAGCTTTGCTTCAATACCTAGCTACCAAATATAAGTATTAGGCCTATATTATTGAAACTTTAATTTTAAGATAATCTTTTGAAAATTCTGCCGTTTATCCTCAAAAAAAGATAATCTTTTGAATATTTATCATTTTTATTTCTTTCTTAGGGCTCATCTGTAATTTCTAATGCCTATTTTATTTGTATTTTTAACCCAAAATTAAAAAGTTTGACCCAAATAAAATAAAATTACATACTTTTCAAACAAAAAAATAAGGAAAAAAAAATGAATTTTTAAGCCCAAAACTGAAAAAGACAATCTACAAAAAGAATCAATTTGAGTGCTCAATTAGTCAAAAATGAACCAAAGTGGACCAAATTGGACCTAAGAGACCAACGTGGACCAAAATAAACCAACGGGACCAAATTGGACTCAAATGGACGGAAGTGTACGCTTTTCTTTTTAGGGCCGAAGTGGACCTAACTGGACTAAAATGGGCCTAATTGAACTAAAATAAACCAAATACTATGCTAATGTTGCTTAAAAAGAGTATTAGAATAATAAATGCTATGTTTCAACTTTTAGATATTATATAAATACAGATTTGAAAGACTTATATGTAGTAAAATTTGTACTAACTACAATATAACCAAAAAATAATTAGAAATTTATTTATTTGGTTTTTTAAATGAAATTAATCAATCATGTCACATTGTAAATTTTTAGTAAATGGTGTTGTTAAATGTTCTTTTTACTATCAAAATTTTAAATGAAAACATTCTATGAAGCATTATTTAGAAGATTTTATTGTTTGACTAATATTAATTTAAAAAATGCTTAACTTACTTCATGTACTAATAGATTTTGACAAAATAATTAAATTAACTCATTTATTAATAGATCTTACAATTAAAATGGGCCAACATGTACTAAATGGACCAAAATATTACGCTGATGTGACTCAATAGGAACATAGCAATAATAAATACTATGCTTCAAATTTTAGATATTATATAAATGCTTAATCATTATTTGTTTTTATTTTTATTATTATATTAAATATTCTATATCATTATTTATCTTTTATTATCAGGTTATGTTTATCTATAAAAATAAATTTATGACAAAAATATGATTGTTAACTTATACTATAAATATTTGTTGGCATAAAGCCACATGCAATGCTAGTAGGATTAGTTATGGGGCAGTTATGGGTTGGAAATAAAAACCAAGTACATCAAAAAGAACAAAGAGAACTTCTCCAAGGCAACATGCATTCTTAGACATAGGGTAGTTCTTCTAGTAGGATTAGTTTAAGAGAAATCTTCTTGTATGCAATTTAATGACCTTCAACATTTGTATTCAAGTGATTTTCAATTAGTTCTAACTAAGCTTTTTTAAAGATTGTGTTCTTTGATTCAGTTTAAGTAGATTTAATCAAGCCTTGGTTATTAGCTGCGCAACTTAGGCCATGGCCTAAGGGCTCCGACTAGAGAAAAGCTTTCAAATGTAGGGGTAAAAAGAAGCAATACAACAGACAATATTTTACAACAGTTATGTTGGCAAGTTTTTACTAGTTTTTATTTAGGCCCACCGCTAATTTCACTATTTTAAATTTGTCATTTTTTTGTCAATTTTTTTGTTCCTATAGACTTTCTTAGATAATAAGTGATTTTTATTTACTTAAAAAATGTAATTTGTATATATTTTTTTATTTCACTCTTAAAAGTGCCCAAAAATTTTGAGTAATACTAGAAATAATAAAAAAATTATTATACAGATTACTTACAAATTGATATATCACCAATCACAAAAAACAATCTAAATGTCCATTATTATCTTGTTGAAGTGCCACCAATTACATTCATTGTCAAGAGCCAACAATGACATTCATTATCATATTAATTTATAAATTTTTTGTTGTAAATTTTGAAGTAGCTTTAGCAATCTTTTTTGGTTATGTTTTCTCATTCTGTCTCTCATCTCTGTTTCTTGATCTCAAATTGGTAGAATATGCACTCTTCATCAACACAAGTATGCTGAATTTACTTAATTATAGAAGATACATAGTAAAATATAGTATATTGTGTTCTTTATAAAATGCATGCTTTATTTTGCAACTTATAACTCTGATTCTTTTACGCACAACACTTTAGGAGAATAGGTATATTTTTATAAAATACTAGTTTCATAGCATTTCAACTTTTTAATTCCTAAATATTTCTTGCGAGCTTTATCTAGGAGCCTGAATAGTGAATATCCATTCATTTTCCATGCCTCTTTCATTTGTAGTACCCGTTCTTATATTTAGAGGGAATCGAGACATTCTATTCAGCTAGCCTATTATACTTGGTTGGGTGTTTATCAGATTTATAAGCTCCATAATTATCTTCTTCACAATTAACTAAGTCAATAAATATTAACCAGGCCTTTCGGAGAGATGGACAAAGTACAGAAGCACTTGACTTTGATGTCTGGGGCCACAATGTATACTTGTGTTGTGTGGGCAGTAAATTGCCAAATTGCAATCCCCATCAACTGCTTTACTGCTCAAGCACCATTGCCTTCTGGTATATATTTTTGGTCATTAATGACTCTCTCCCTAATACTGTATCAACAACAGCATATGGGGACCTTGTGGAAGCATGTGCTCCAAGTGTTCTCTATTGGTTTGTCACCCTTCTGGTTGTCATTTGCACTCTGCTACCTTATTTTTACTATACACAATTTAAACCAACGTAACATGAGATAATACAGAGAAAACAGTTCGAACTTCGAAGGTTTTGAGACGAAAAAGTAAAAACTCTAGCGAATTACCTTAGCAATTCAAGTACAAACTACATCTCAAGGAGAGATTGATGCAGAGAAAATCATGAAAAGAAAATTTAATTAATTCACATCTTCGATTCAAATCTCATCAATATGTTGGAGCAGGCATGAGCAACTTTATTTGGTGGGACACATCATAGGATTTGTAACTATGTGACACGTGTCAAAATTTGACATTTGCCGAATGATGGATTTAGAGTAACTTCATCATATAGCTCTTAAAATTCAATTGATCAATTTTGAAAGGGATATTATCACATCATTAACAATTTAATTAGAATACCATAGAATGATCCTAGGTAAATAGTCAAAGTTTGACATGAGTCACAAATTCAATTATGCGGTCCCACCAAATAAAATTACGCAAGCTCACTCCAATATATACTTTCTATTTTCATTTATTTAATTATCATTCTTAACTTTCAGAGACGTGAAACTTCCAAACAAAGACTTGCCTATCAAGATAGAGAAAAGTAAATATCTTTCACCAACAATATTGTTCTACTTTATTTAGGCTTTTAATTAATTAAATGCCCTCCAAAAAGTAAAAACTTTTAAAGGGTATAAAGTAATATTAGGATTATCGAAGTATTTCCCTCATTCCATGACCTTTTCTTTTCAAATTGGACGGAAGGATATAACAAAGACAGAGTTTTAGTCCTAAATTTTTTTGGGGTTAGCTATTGACTCTTAGCAAAATTGGTTAGGGTCAGCTATATGTACTTTAGGAAACACCACCAACTTGTATTTGTATTAGATCCATTCATAATAGAGTGACTGACCATCAACCAACCACAACGCTTCTCCTTTTCTTGGGCTGGGGACTAACTGTGAACAAAATACACGATACTAAACACAGACACAAGCAAAATTAAATTGGACGAAAAGCACAAATTGGAAAAATGGCGAGCCCCTCCTTTTTTGGGGCTCAAGACTAATTGTGAACAAAATATATGATACAAGACACATACACAAGCAAAATTAAATTGGATGGAAAGTACAAAGTAGAAAAATGGTGAGCCCTGTGAAAATACTATCTCAATTTCTCTCCAATCTTTCCTTCTCTTCTCTTTTTCATTCTCAAACAAAGGAAAAGACATCACTCTAGAATAATGATGCCACATAAGATATTAAAATAATAAATAATTAGTAGTTGAGATGTGAGATTTTTGAGTTTTTTAATTTATTCTAGTTTTCATTTTTCAAAGAATTGAAACCAAGGCTCCGAGAATATCTCTAGAGCATCTTTTATTTGTTTCTTAATGAAAGGAATCTATTAAATAAAAGTGAAATCATTACATGAAAATAATAATATAAGGTGAAATCTGAACTGCATAATAACGTGAGCTAATTCCACGCTTCTAGTCTCACAATTCACATAGCTTAGGTTTCTAAACTGTTATCAAAAAACAGGATTCTAGTTCCAGTCACGGTCACAGCTGCATCACGAGTACTCCATGCAGACTGCAGTGATTTTTCCTCTCATGGCTCAAGGCCAAACCATCCCCTTACTTGACATAGAAAACAGCCTTCTCAAGCCGTGGCCTAAAAGTCAAATTTGTCACCACCCCATCAAATGCACCATTCATTTCTTCCACCCAAACATCTCTTTGTCAATAATCCCATTTCCAAAGGTTCAAGACTTGCCACAAGGTTGTGAGAACACTGCTGACGTTCCTTCAATGGCCCCATTGGTTCTTTTTATAGAAGCCACCAAAAAAATGAAACAACCTTTTGAGGATGTTCTTAGAGACATGATTGATGATGGGTGTCCTCCAATTTGTGTTATCTCTGACTTTTTCCTAGGTTGGACACTTGAGTCATGTCGTATATTTGGTATTCCACGTGTTGTTTCTCATGGGATGGGAGTGTTTTCTATGGCTGTTTCAAAATCTACTTCTTTGAATGTTCCAAGTGTTAAGAGAGTGTCACCTTTGGATCCTATAGAGTTGTTGGAGCCGAAAATTCCATTCGCTTTGAGCATAGATGACATCCCTGATGTGCTTTTAAATGGTGACCAAAATGAGCCTTCTGTGCGCCTCCTAATGGAGCTTGAAGAAGCGGATGTGAATAGCTGGGGTGTTATTGAAGAGATTGAAGGTGACTATGTTGGAGCATTTGAATCCAACTATTGCAATGAGGCCAAAGCTTATTGTGTGGGACCACTTCTCCTCTATGATGAACTTCATCAAGAACTGGATGCTGCATACATCAAGTGGCTAGATAAGTATGTTAAATCTAATCAATCAGGCAGTGTGATTTATGTCTCATATGGTACACAAACACATTTGTCAAATGATCAAATGGATGAGATTGCTTTTGGGTTGGAGATGGCAGGCCATCCTTTCATTTGGGTTGTGAGATCAAAGACTGGGCTCCACCAGATGGATGGAATGAGAAAGTGAAGGAAGAAGGGTTGGTTGTGTATATGATTGGGTGGAGCAGCGAAGCATACTAGCACACCCTTCAATAGGTGGGTTTTTCAGTCATTGTGGTTGGAACTCAGTCTTGGAGAGCTTAGCAAATGGGGTTCCACTTTTGACTTGGCCTGTGCTTGGTACTGAGCAAGCCTCGAATGCTAAACTTGTAACAATGGGATTGGGTGCAGGGCTAGTGGTTCCAGAAAGAGATGTTGAAGGAGAGAAAATCATGACCATTGATCGTGGTGTGATTTGTGAGAGAGTGAAGGAGTTGATGGAAGGTGAAAAGGAGAGGAAGGTTAAGGAGAGGGCACAAGAATTGGGGCAATTGGCAAGGCATGCAGTGGAAAAAGGTGGGTCCCGTAAGAAATTGGACGAGCTGATTGCTCAACTCACCAATAATATGTGATCAAAACCCTCATAATTTGATAGAGTATCTCCCGAGCCAATTATGGGGAAGGCAATTTTCACGATGACAAGTTCATGACCAGTGGAGCATGGTGCCACAGGAACTTTGAAGTTCAGCTACATTTGAGGACCAAATAAAATACCAGACACCTGAATTTCTATAAAAAGTAGGTTATGTGCAAGCATGATACCATACCATAACCATAAGTATGCAATTCTAAATTAAGCATATGGATTGGAAAATAAATTTGTCTTCTTATTACCGACTTCTTTTAAATAAGTGTATTTAGGCCCGAGTTTATATACACTTCTCATATATATATATGTTCACATTACATCCCATGAACTGTAATTTGTATGTTATGTCTTGCAATACTTAACCTATGTTTTTTTGAGTTTGTTTATTCAAATCTGATCTGTGTGGTATTGTTTAGGATTATATAAAGCATCTATAGGGATTGTGATTTGAGGAGAATATATCTTATTTATCAAATATATATATATATATATATATCCTCTATCTTATCAAAAAAACAAAGAGCCCTATTAATGGGTGCCCTTAGGGTATTTGCTTATAGACCATTTAAAGAGTTATAAAACTTTAATGGGAAATATAAAATACTGTCAAAAAAATCAATTGTTTTTTTTCTTTTCCTATAAAAATTTTCTAAAAATATTTTTTCTAAACCAATGCCCTTAAGACATCTGTTAGCTTTTTCCCTTTTTACAATATGAATGAGAAAACATATATCCAATTCATGAGATAATTATTATGATGCAAAGATAGTATTATCATCTCAAGTTCTGTTCTTCATAAAATATTATAATATATCAGTTCTGTTTCTGTGTTCAGAGTGATGAAAATGAAAATAGAAGATCCCACACTTTTGTTTCTGTACATCGTTTTTTATTTTCTTAAGATATATTTCAAAATTAAGATGGACTAACATAAATATTCCCAAACGTCTACCGCATATGAACTTTGATTTCCAAATAGAGGGAGTGTAAAAACTAAAAGATTTCAATTATATAATATAAAGCAGTCAGATCAATGGAATGTACCTTGGTGTAAAAAAGAAAAAACTGAAGCTTTTGATGCTCTAGTAATTATTGGAGACCAACTGATTTCAAATTCTGAAGGAATAAATGAATGTCACCTTCTATTTGAACCCAACAGTGCATGTTCTGAAAATCCTCTTCCAAAGAACATTGTTATGAAGTCATTGGTGTTCAGTTCTTCCTTGCCAAATTATTTCCCCAATGCAACAATATTTCTTCAAGGGGCACTCCAAATTTCCCATGTAATATTCTAATATGAACAAAAAAATTGACACTCCATTAGGTGGTGCTAGAACATCCAAAGTAGCAGTTGCCTAAAACTGAAGCTATCCTCAAAAAGGTATCCGTAGAAGATGAAACTAACATTTGTAGCATACAGATTCACTTTTTGTCTCGCCTTTATGCAAATAAGCTGGCCAGATACACATACAGATACATTTTGAAGGGTAAAGTCATGAGCCTTGAATTTCCACTTAACATTTTCAAACCATCTGCATAACAAAACTTCATATTTCAAGCAACAAGATCAACTTCATCATGCTCAGGAGGAACCACATCTAATCTCATCATACTCCTATACTGATCTGGAACAGGTGCACCTGCTTGCACACATAGCTCTACCACAGCTGGAGCTTTACCATAATACCTCTTCAGGTTGTTATTTAAAGCAGGCCCATTCAGATCTCTAACATGCCAAACATAATTAGGACCTACAAGATCATCTATTGTCGCTTCTTGCCATGCATGTAAACCATTACGAGATTGGTGCTTCGATGCCTTGCACATCCTCACCTTGTGCCCCTTAGGACCCACTTGAACCTCAGGGCAGTACCCACAAGTAAGCACATTGTACTTCTCCATCATCTTCTTCGCTCCTGACATCATCTCAAACCATGAGTCCGTTGTTCTGATGCTTAAATCCCTCAAATTCTTCCCTTCATCATCACCTGATTGATCCAGAAGATTACAAGGATTCTCAAAAAATGATTTTTTTGTCATTTCCTCAATGTTGGTCCCAAAATTGGAATCTACTACAGAATCAACATTCTGAGAATACAAGTTCCCCTCCAGCCCATCCTTGTCTGTTACTAACTCGAAATCTACAATTCTTCCTTCAATACTGTATACAGGTTTTGTTCTTCTCCTTGTAGGGTACTTTTCAAGGTCAAGACCAGCTTGAATACAAAGCTCTACAAGTGCAGGGATTCACAGTACACTATACTTCTCGTCATGCCCAACCCTTGGTTTCCCAACACGATCATAAAGATGAAAGCATTTGGGAAAAAATATCACATCCTGAACTCCACCCTTTCTCCAAACATGGGTAGCACTCCGGAAACCACTCTTTGGACCAGTGCAGGTTCTTATTTCATGACCAACATGGCCAATGTGAACCTCAAAGCAGCACCTAAATAAAACCAAAACATATAAAACTCAAAAAAAAAAAAAAAAAAAAAAAATTAGACAAAAACTCAACTGGCAAGAAGATATCAGAAATTTAATTGAGAAATCCAACAGAGAACAACAACAAAAACATACAGTCATACATACATAAGTAGTGCAAAGAAAATGGAATGTTATTGATGAATAATAACTAATGATGTTTTAGTGAATCCACCTTGTTTCTAATACATTCCAATTCTCTTCCAAAAATAGCTCCCCATTTCACCCCACCATCCTGCCTTAAATTCATAGGTACTAAATCAAACAGGCACAAAGTAGTAACAATCAGGTAAAGTTTTAACAACAAACTATCTTTGTTTCCTTGCTAAGACAACATGGAGTATCATCTTTGACTTAGCAGCAAAGAAAAGCTTACTGTTATACTTGTACACAAAAATTACAAATATATCTTGGTACTTATTCTAAACCCCACCCCCCTTAAAAATAAGTTATTATTATTAGTTTTCATCAGATTCAGACGCACTTCTTCCAATACGAAACTGTGCATAAATATTTGATAATTGTAATTAGATGTCACAAAAACTAACAGGGTTTACTCAAAGCAGCTCATATTATAAACAGAAGATCGAAAAAAATAAATGAAAAGGAGTATATAGAAGTAAATGGAACCTGCAACGTTGAACAAGAACAGCTTGGACAAGCTTAGAAAGACCAGAGAGGAGAGACTGACGGGACCAGTAGACTTGGTGGGCCACATGGACAAGCTCAGGAACCAATAAGCCATTGTCAGGTGGATCTTGGAGCAATCTACAAGGTTCAGCCTTTCTGGCTTCTCTATCCTTCTTTGCCCTTTGAATCAAAAGCTTCATTGGTGTTGGATATGGCTTCCTCTCTGACTTTGTTTGAGGGAGCCTTGGTACATCCAAGTACAGTGGATCATCCCCTTCATCTCCAAGGACTGGGATTCTCTCCGAACCAAAATACAGATTTTGATTATATCGGCAATGCTGTCTCTTCAATAGACAAATTTCTGATGCTATCCTCCTTTGCATTTCTTCTTTGGTTGCTCATAAAATAAGGAACATCTTCATTCTACTTTTTGAGTCTATTTCAAAATGCAGTAAATGAAAATGCGATTTTTAAGTGAGCATTAGGTAAAATCTATGAAAAAAGTGTTTTTTCCTGTTAATTGAGAGTTTGGCTAACATTATTATAAAAGTTCTGTTTCAGGTTCAATTTGCAAAATGACATGACTCTGCTTTTAAGGTTCTTTTGTCATTTTTTTAATTATGATGATAACAATGAATTCTTTTTCTTTTATCTTTCCTCTAAACTCTCCTCACTTTGTTTATGACTTGTTATGTGAAATAATGCCTATTTTATTAAAAAAAGAAAAAATCATTCTTTAACATTATTTAAGTATCCAATAAAGAAGCAAACATTATTTAAGTAATGAACATATGAAACAAATAACATATAAAACTTGAAAAATAACTAAAATATCAAATTTTAATTTTATTATACAATTGTAGTATTAGAATATATGGAAGCCAGGAATTTTCTCAGCATTACGTTTCACAGTGGAATGAATAATATGACTTAATGGTCAGCAATGGGGATTAAAAATCATTGCACATTCAAAATTTCCCACAGCCAAGCTAATGACCAATAGCTCGACTGGCACTTCCTCCTCCCATAATAATAGGATGTAGAGTGACATCACGAGTTCAAGGCCCATTGGGTGAATGTGAAACTTACTAATAAAAAAAATTCCCACAACCAAAAGAAAAAAGACAATATTCGATATGCCCTTGGTATCCAATATTGATTGCACTCCTTTTATTTTCGTTTAACTTGCTTCGCTTTCAGCCCATTGATCTCTCTCATCCCTGTTTAAACCCTAAAGCATAATTACTATTCAACATAACAACCTAATATCCACCCAGAAAAGATGATGCCCAGATATGCTCTTTTATGTACTAAAAACAACCAAATATTGAATCCCAAATCTTTTTTTCCCCGGTTAAGAGGGAAAGAATTTCAGTTATTCAAAAATATCAACGATTTACTTCACGAATACTCAGAAAATCAAAGTTTTGACTAGAGCTCCCATTGATTTCCTGCATTACACCTTAGTCTAGTACAAAATTGGGAAGAAGAGAACATTTCCTTATCCACACTTCAGGCCCCAAAACATAATTACTGCATCTAGATGATTCCCAGTACAAATACATTCAAATGATTTTCAAGTCTTTCCACTTAAAATTTAACCCATGAGCGATTTTAGTCTCTGAAGTTTAAAGTGATCGCTTTTAGTCCCTTACATAATGTGATCAAATTAAAATTGACACATCATAACTAAAAGCGATCGCTTTAAACTTCAAGGACTAAAATGGCTTAATGGGTTAAAAGTTTAGGTACCAACAATGTATTTTTGCCAAATTTTAAATCTTTATTTTCTAAACACCAGTAAATATCAATTACGAATGCACACGCATGTGCTAAACAAATAAAGTATGAAAAGAATTTCAAATAAATACAAACAGTTTTAGCTTCTATTAAGTTAAAATGTAAAAGGGTTTTTTTTTTTTTTTTGTAACCAAAAAAAAAAAAAAAAAAACAATTAAAGATGCCATTAACTGTGTGAACAAACTAAGAGGATAAGAAGAAAAATGAATTAAAAGGGCACCTTTCAGACTTAGGAGCAACCTCAATCGGCGACCAACGAGCACACACAACCACCTAGGCAAAAAAACCTTGTGGTTTGCTATGCTTGTCTTTGCTCTCGCGTGAGTGAGAGAGAGAAAGACTTGGGTGAGCTACAGTGGCTCGCTTGGTGAGAACTGAGAAGACAGTGAAGCCTTCGGAAATTTTGTTTAGCCACAAATTTGGGTTGGGCCGATTATATTTTGGACTAAAAACAAACCCAACACAACTTTGGGTTGGAATAACTTTTTTAGGTTTATTTTTTATAATTCAATAATTATAAATTACATCATGAATAAAGAATTTAAATTTGGATGTCTCGGTTCAAAAGTTTAAGAAGTACCAACTAAACGAGCTGAACGAGCTAAAAAACTTTTGAAAGATTATAGTTTATTTTAATTTTTAAAAAATTTAACTATCTTCAACCATAAGCTAGAGAGCTCCCAAACCATCTCTTGAACTCACTTTCCAATTTTGGCAGAACCTTAGTAATCAGAATGGTTCCAATTAAATTCATCCATTTGATTCCATAATGCATGAAACATGTGAAATTTTTCTTGAAAAAAATAATATTGGTCAATACAACTATAATTATGTTGATTTCAATTTGAAAACCTAAAGTACAGTATATGAAGAGCAATACTTAATCTACTAATTCATAAAAATAAAAATAAATCACGAATTAACAAAAATAGTCATGGTGTGTGGGGATAAATAAATATTTTGTATTATAATATAATGTATAATTTTTTCTCCCTAAAAATTAGACAATTCTATTCGGTCTAATTAGGTCTACTTCAGTCTCATTCATTTCACTTAGTGCAATTCAGTCCACTTGATCAATTTTTGGTCCCCTTCAATCTACTTTTAGACTAATTGGTCCTTAAATTGATTCTTTTTGTAGGTTTTTTTTTTTTTCAAGTTTAGCTTAAAGATTCTTTTTTTTTTTTCTTTTTCTTAATTTTTGGGTTGAAAAGTATGAAATTTGATTATATTTGGGCTAAACTCTTTAGTTTTGAGTTTAAAAAAAAAAAATAGATATTAGAAATAAGAAATATGAGCCCTAAAAATGTAATAAAAATTATAAATATTCAAAAGTCTTATTCAGTCCACATTGGTTCTATTCGATCATATTTAGTCCATTCTATTCACTAAAGTTCTATTCGGTCCATTCAATGTTATTGAGTCCAATTTGGTCCTTTTAGTTTACATTGGCTCTATTTGGTCCACATTAGTCCTATTCTGTCCACTTCGGTCCTAGTCTTTTAATTTTGTCCACTTTGGTCATATTTGGTCCATTCTGTTTACTTTGGTTTTATTTGGTCCTATTTTGATCCACAATAGACCTATTTGGTCCATTCTGTCCAGTTTGATCCACTTCAGTCCTATTCAGATAATTCGGTCCACTTTAGTCTTATTAGGTCCATTTTGTCCACTTTGATTCTGTTCAGTCCTATTCATTCCACATTGCTCCTATTCCATCCATTTTAGTCCAGTTTGTACATGTCAGTCCTATTCAATCCGATTCGGTCCACTTCGGTCCAGTGTATTTACTTCAGTCCTATTCAGTCTAATGTGGTAGAGTTTGGTCCATTCTATTCACTTCAGTCCTATTTGGTCCATACATTCTTATTTGGTCTACATTGTTCTAATTCGGTCCAAACTAGAATGAATGAACCGAAAGGGACCTAAGTAGACCAAATAGATTGACCTGGACCAAAATGGATCAAAGCAAATCAAAATAAACCAAAGTGTACCAAATGGAATCGAAATACTATACTAATGTAGTTCAATAGGAGTGTAACAATGATAAATGTTATTCTTAACATTCTGATAATAATAGATTAATCATTAAGGTATAAAAAATGATAAATTTGATTCCTTCATTTCACTTCCGTCAATTGTGGGTGATCACTTTATTTATATTAATTCATTAAAAAAAAGTTAATGTGTAGTCATTTTAAAATTAATTCAATAAAAAATTCATAAAATTGAAATTGAAAAATATAAACGATAAAGTTGTTTGGTTAAGAAGAAATCAAGGGAATATGTTTGATCTTAAATATTTCTTCCATCAAAAAATAAATGTACCCCCCCCCCCGTTTTTTTTTGGATGTTCATGTTTACAAGTATTGGGCATAAATCATAATATAGTTATTAATTAATAGTTTTCATTGTATGCTGCAAGATTAGACCAAAGGTAAAACCATTATGAAATTGACGAGGTATTCAATTGGTATTTGTTTTTCAACAAGGGCTATAAAATTGCCAAAATGGTTTTTCTCTCTTAGATTGATTTCAAACTTTTTTTTTTTTTTGATGTTCCTATTTACAAGTATTGGGCATAAATCATAATGTAGTTATTAATTAAGAGTTTCCATTGTATGCTACAAGATCAGACCAAGGGTAAACCCATTATGAAATTGATGACATGGATAAATTTTCAGAGGAACATAAGAGAGATTTAGATAAAACAATGCACCAAAATGTTGCCAAGTTTCTCAAGACCGGTGAATAATTATGATGCAAATTGGAATAGGTTGGATTTATGAGTGTAATTTTGTTTTTTTGTTTTTTCTTTAAACAAAATAAGTTCACACATGAAAAAAATAAGAAAGATGTTACGTTTACAANTTGTTTAAAGAAAAAACAAAAAAACAAAATTACACTCATAAATCCAACCTATTCCAATTTGCATCATAATTATTCACCGGTCTTGAGAAACTTGGCAACATTTTGGTGCATTGTTTTATCTAAATCTCTCTTATGTTCCTCTGAAAATTTATCCATGTCATCAATTTCATAATGGGTTTACCCTTGGTCTGATCTTGTAGCATACAATGGAAACTCTTAATTAATAACTACATTATGATTTATGCCCAATACTTGTAAATAGGAACATCAAAAAAAAAAAAAAGTTTGAAATCAATCTAAGAGAGAAAAACCATTTTGGCAATTTTATAGCCCTTGTTGAAAAACAAATACCAATTGAATACCTCGTCAATTTCATAATGGTTTTACCTTTGGTCTAATCTTGCAGCATACAATGAAAACTCTTAATTAATAACTATATTATGATTTATGCCCAATACTTGTAAACATGAACATCCAAAAAAAAAAGGGGGGGGGTGGGTTTGAAATCAATCTAAGAGAGAAAAAAAACCATTTGGCAGTTTTATAGCCCTTGATGAAAAACGAATATCAATTGAATACCTCGTCAATTTCATTATGGTTTCACCCTTGGTCTAATCTTGTGGCATACAATGGAAACTCTTAATTAATAACTGTATTATGATTTATGCCTAATACTTGTAAACAGGAACATCAAAAAAAGAAAAAGAAAAAAGTTTTGAAATCAATCTAAGAGAGAAAAACCATTTGGCATTTTTATAGCCCTTGTTGAAAAAAGAATACCAATTGAATACTAAATGAAATTTACAACTTGGAAGTGAAAAATAGTAAGGCAAATACCAAATAAATTCAAAGAAAGCAAATCCACTGAGACCTTTGTGGAAGTGACAAAGCATTGCTGCTCCGGTGTGCATTCCATCTCAATGAATATGATTTTATTTTGAGAAAGTAGTCAACTACCAAGGTCTTCCGGATTTGGGTTTAAATTGGGGAAAAGAAGCCAGTTTTGATTTTAATCACATGTGATTTTTTTAATTAAAAATAAGTTGCCACAGGAAAAAAAATAAATGTTATGTCAATGTTCCGTTAGACACATAAGGATTTAATGGAACAACTAACAACACTCATTTTTTAAACTTTAGGAACTAATAACGCTCACTTGAAACTTAAGGGACCAAAAGCACACAATAGACAAACTTTAGAGGTCAACATTGTATTTTCGCCTTAAAAGAAAATAAATACAATAGCTAGGCCATGAGAGTATTCTGTATTGGTATACGTAGTTCCATAAGACAAACTTACGCCTCATTAACTTTATGGACTAGTATTCATAATACATATATGGTTCCACAGGAAAATCCAATAGGAAATAGCTCTTGTTGCAATTGTTGTAGCAAGTTTCTTCGTAGTCTTTTGCTTGCTTTATTCAATGTCATTTTTTTTTTTTTAATTTCATACATTTTTACTTACTACTCAAACTAAAAAATAATGGTTTTTTTTCCCCCAGAAACTCATTAGCAACTAGTAATAATATAAATGAAAAGTGTTTGACTATTTGTTGACCTCACCTTATTGCGCCACATGGATATATAAATTTGTTGACCTCTCCTTGTTGACCCACATATTTCAATGGCCCAAACTATTAGAAATCTAGAGGAGTAATATAATAAAATAACAAAATGATCAAGTAGACAAACAAAAAATTTGATTGGCTAAGAGGTACAATTGAATGTTCTCCTTAGAAAATATTTGTCATCACACAAGAGTTTCTAAAGGGTTATTACACTAGGATAGTTTATTGGATTCTACAAATAGCAATTTTGGAAAAGACTCACAGATTTCTTCTATTTCTAAGAAAAATGAAAAAGTTGAAAAGAAATTACCAAATGAATATAAATTACTATTTATATCCAAAAAATTATGACCATTCAATACCCAAATGAAAAAACTTTTTGAAAAAAAAAAGAAAAAAGGGAACACCCATATCAGCCCCTACCCTTCTGCTCATAAGTCATGTCCATGAACCGATTAACCTGCAGCTTTTAAATCTCATGGCCCACCATTTTTAGGCATCAACACCACCAATCTAAACCACTCTCCAAAATGAGAAGTTTTAAAGGGCGTTTAGTAATGTTGTTCTAGTAATGTTATTTAAGTGTTATGAAAATATTCGTGAGTAAAAAAGTATTGTGAAAATATATATGATGTTATTTAAATAATAAAAACTATTGTTTAAATAACACAACCAAACACCTCCTTAATTTCTCACCCACGTTTATGAAACTAAAAAGAACACTTCAAATCTAAAATGATTTGTTTCTTTTAACTTTTAACCATTAGTGTGGGTTTGACTTGGAGGGTCAAATCAACACTTCATACTAATATTCAAATAAAGTATAATGGGTCTAAACACGTAATATGAAAAAAAATAGAAATTTGCATTACTTTTTCGATTTAGACGAAAGTTAATACTGGTAAGGTACAACTTGCTCACTACAATCAATGATGAAAAACATTATAAAACAAGGGTATAAGCCAATGTAGAAGCCTTAACATGATTAGAAGTTCAATTTTGGCTGGTCACCATATCCATGCAAGATAACATACTCAACCAATATGTGTCTTTTCTGTGCAGACTGCAGGGAGAGAGAGAGTGGGAAGTAAAGCAGTTGTTACTCTCTTCCATGTTTTGTTTTTTTCGTGGAAGAGTGGGGGGAATCTCCTCTATGCTATTTGCTTCAATTGTTTCACTTTCTGAAAATCAGGGGCATGGAAATTTTTTTCCACCTCCCAAGCTTGTTGTGACATACAATTAAATGTTGACTTTGCACCTTTCTCATCCGTCACTTCTCTTGGAAAAGGTATGCGGACCTCAAATACACCTTTCTGAGGAGAGAAGAGACGCATATCAAAGCCTAACCGATCAACCCAGATCAGCTTTGCCTCTGATACCTGCACAATTAAAATGTACTTTGAGAAAGAAGGATAATCTAAGGCAGACTCTAGTTTAGTCACACTGTATCACACCATTAACTAAGTGACATTTATTTATTTGCCGTTAGATAACTTTGTGGTTCATATGAACTCAGGATCCTCCACTTTGTTCTTATAAGAGGAGAAAGCGAAATGTGAACTAGAGCTCATTGGCAATACTTATGGCATAAAATTATCATGGCCTTGTCATTCAAAACTCAAGAAGAGAATTGCAGATCAACAGAAGTCAGTCCACTTTAAACCATAGAAAGCATGGGAGTTCACCAGTTACTATACAATAGTAATCCAGAGACTTTGTGTGTCTGAGAGCAGTGTAGAACCTGATGGGAATATCAGGCACAAAAGTAATTTCGTAATTTTCTGGAAAAGGGTATTTTGTGTTCTGCTCTGGGTCAAGTTGTGCTTTGTATAATGGGTTGAGTCATTGGTCTTGGTCAAATTCAATCATCACGGGCTCAAGTCTTGTCTTGCTTGGCAAGTAGGCCACCAAGTCTGCTTCTTTTCAAAACATAGGTAGTTATAAATTACAAATAGAGGGAACGGATCAGAATGAAGAGCTGAAGTGTTTTCTGCCATTTGTGATGTACAGTGTACTTTGAATCTTTGAGGCCCACACTTTGGAGACATTGCATGATGCTTCTTTTTTTTCCATTTTTTTTGCGAGGCATGGTGCATTATCTCTTAGATGTAATGCCTTAGAGCCATGGGTATCATATCTGAGGTAGCATTCTTTATCTTTTTCTTTCAATCTTTAAATACTGCATTTTTCAGTTGCAGAATTCCTTTTCCTTCTCCCCACCAATAAGCCTTTAACTCCCAAACATTTACAAAGTTGCTATTAGAAATGCTTGCAACATTTCTTAATTTCCACAAAATTTCAGCCATTAAATTGAGCAGATTTTGGTCCTTGTTCTACTACTCTTAAGTTTGGTTGGATATGCTTTAAGTCAGAATCTAGATATAGATTCTTGCATTTTCTGATACATCAAATCTCTAAACCATCCTGCATAACTTTGTTTTATCAATGAAATGTGCATGCATGAAAACGACTAACACATCACAATCCAAAATGTGAAATGCCAAAATGCAACATAGGGAGGAATGACGACCATCTGCTCAAATCATTATTCATGCATCAAAGTGTTGGAATGATCCATTTGATTTGGAAGATTCATTTCATCAAAACAGCAGGAGACCCATAAAACAATAGTTGAATCCTAGGTTATTCTTTCTGAACTACTTTCTACAAAGTAGAACCTAACATTTCCTATTTCACAAGCAATATTTATTCTCTCAAACAAATTATGTAACATTCGGGTTTGAGTTTCTGACAAACTTAAGGTAAAAGTAAAGGCAAAAAACATTTAGTTGGATGCAAACCTGGAAGTCCAAATCAACATATATGTTGCAAAAGCGATTAACATCTTCCATGTTGTTGGTGTTTATCTCATTCACTAGCTTTTCTGCAAAGTCGCGAAGAGGATCAGGGTAGGCGTTTTTATAATCTAATGAAGTGACCCATACACCATCCTGGAATAGTTTCAGACATCAAAATCACATTTTAATTAACACATTCAGTATGTTTCAAATGATGGTAATATTCAGATACACTGATAAAGTTAGCAGGCTACAGAAGAAAGATGAGTGCAAACGATATTATGAGTCAAAACAAGACAACATATAACACCAACTTACCTCCTTGAAGTCTTCTAACTGAAGTACCTGTTCCACAGCAACAACATATATGAGGTCTTCATCAACTTCTTCTCCAAATCTCTTTTTCCATAATGAATGCAGTTGCTGAAAAGAGGGGGGGAAAAGACAGTGAACCTCCAAATCAAAAAAAAATTTCCAGCAACCAATTAAAGACGCACATCTTCAGATAGCTTTTTATGAGTTTTATATGGATCAATAAGACATTGGAACATAGTACTAGATTATATTTTGTAAATAAGCCAGTGTATGCTTATGTTTTGTATCATATCTAAGGAGTTCCTAGGTTCAGACCAAAGAAGCAATATCACTCGATCAGGATCAAACTGACTACAATCTTTTTCTGTCTGTGAGATCCCACCAGGGCGCCTTGGTGTTTATCTCATTCACTAGCTTTTCTGCAAAGTCGCGAAGAGGATCAGGGTAGGCGTTTTTATAATCTAATGAAGTGACCCATACACCATCCTGGAATAGTTTCAGACATCAAAATCACATTTTAATTAACACATTCAGTATGTTTCAAATGATGGTAATTTTCAGATACACTGATAAAGTTAGCAGGCTACAGAAGAAAGATGAGTGCAAATGATATTATGAGTCAAAACAAGACAACATATAACACCAACTTACCTCCTTGAAGTCTTGTAACTGAAGTACCCGTTCCACAGCAACAACATATATGAGGTCTTCATCAACTTCTTCTCCAAATCTCTTTTTCCATAATGAATGCAGTTGCTGAAAAGAGGGGGGGAAAAGACAGTGAACCTCCAAATCAAAAAAAAAAAAAATTTCCAGCAACCAATTAAAGACGCGCATCTTCAGATAGCTTTTTATGAGTTTTATATGGATCAATAAGACATTGGAACATAGTACTAGATTATATTTTGTAAATAAGCCAGTGCAGGCTTAGGAAAATGATCAATGAAATCAACTTACACAGAAGAAAGTTACACAAATACTAAGACAAGCAAAGGACACAATCAAATCAGCCAAATCACTATCTCTCCCTTGACATTAACAACCAAACCCTTAGGAATATTTTACTAACCCTAAAAAAAAAAAAAGAAAAAAAACACACAAAGTGGTACACAATGTAGTGATGTACTAACAAGAAAAAGTTAACCAAAGTTTTCCATAGTAAACAGACTTGGCATCATGCAAAACCCACACAATCCGTCAATCCCTTCAAAAGCTCATTTTCTTAACCTGCCATAAGGTCCACATTGAACAATGTAGAGCAGCTTTCCAAGCCAATCTTCTTCTTTTATTACCTATTCTGATGCCAACATCCTAACACCTCCAAAATTGATTAAAGTAGCACCCAATACATTCAAAATAAGGAAACAATTAGAGACCAAACTCCTCTAATGACTGAACAATGCAAAAAAAAAAAAAAAAAAAAAAAAAAAAAATACCCACACAATCCGTCAATCCCTTCAAAAGCTCATTTTCTTAACCTGCCATAAGGTCCACATTGAACAATGTAGAGCAGCTTTCCAAGCCAATCTTCTTCTTTTATTACCTATTCTGATGCCAACATCCTAACACCTCCAAAATTGATTAAAGTAGCACCCAATACATTCAAAATAAGGAAACAATTAGAGACCAAACTCCTCTAATGACTGAACAATGCAAAAAAAAAGAAAAAAGAAAAAGAAAAAGAAAAAAAAGATGATCCTCTGAACCCATAGCCCTTGCACATATAATACCAGCTAACAATGATCTTTCCCTTTTAATAAAATTATATATTGTGTAATTCTAGAGAGCAACTGTTGAAATGTTAAGAGTGACCTAAGTAGGAAGTATAGCACACCAGATCTCCTTCCATTAGGAAAAAAATTCACAATCCAAGAAATCAAGAAACTACTATTTACTCCTCTTTAGAGAAGTTCTGTACAAAAGATAATAACTCCACTTGTATAATAACAAACACTAAGGTTTTCATTAATTTCCCAACTAATTATGGAAATTGTGAACAAAAATTGTAATAAAACTTTCTTGATGTTCTTCTTTTGTAAACTCCCAATTAAGAATCCCCAACTAAATTGTAACAAGCACTGCATTAGAAAAATCCCCAGGTCCTGAAGCATCCAACCACATTTACTTTGATTTGGAACAAGACAAAAGAAAAATAAAAATAAAAATAAAAAATCTTCATAACACTAGACATCCATACAAAAAAAAAATGAATAAATCAGAATATAAGGAAGAATATGAACAACTAAGAATCTCTAAGGAGAAAACATGTTGAATACCCTAAGATTCCTAGTAAATCACATAACCAGAGCTTAAAGGCTAGCTGAAATATTACAAGATATAACAATGCTAAACTCCTGCCAAAACACCACACATCCTTCCAAAACCTAATTCTTTTGCCATCCCCTAGACCAAAGCCCACAAATCTAGCCTACGAATCTCATCCTGCTCTAACGGCCTTCCAAAGACCACAACCATAAGAAAAGACAAACTGGCTGCAAAGTCCAATCCCATACCTCCCCAGAGAAAATCACGTTGAAGCTTCTTCAATCTATTTGTTGCATTAGCTGGCATAGTGAATAGAGGCATAATATACATGGACAAACTAAACAAGATATAGTCTTTTCCATCCTACTAATCTTCTCTCCATTCTCTCAATGATACCATTCCACAGAGACCTTGCCTTTAGCTCCCAGTGGAAGGCCCAAATAAGTCAAAAGTAGCAAACCAACCTTACCACCCAACATCAACGCTAATCCCTACACAACAGCCCCTGATCCCACTAGCACAATCTCACTCTTCCTTAGATTTACTTTAAGACCCATGACCACCTCAAAATATTAGTTCATATACAAGATCCAACTCTTTGTAAAAGCACCATTCTGTGGATCAATTATGTGAAAAGAAATAGAATAATTACATAACCGAAGCATCAACCAAATTTCCCTAGAATTATGTCATAGGCTTGTAGCAGAACTAGAAGCAACAGTTCATTCCTTATTTTGAACAAAAAGAAATTCAGAATCTAATCGCATTTTAGCAAATGACAAAGATAAGGCACTTCACTTTGAATTTCAGTCCCTAAACTGCCCTATGAAGTAGATATAGCCACCACAAAGGTTCTGCAAAACCCTTCTAATAAATCCAGACTAATCACAAACTCGCATATATTATGTGTCACAGCTTTGTCAAAAATTTACTCACTCATTTACTTTGAAAAACACTGAAGTGGACAATGCTATCATCATTACATCAAAAGTTAGAAACTGATGACAAATTTCATCTTAAGTACAAATAGTTATATAAAAAAAATTAAGCTCCAACTATTCCCAAAGTGAGGCAAGATTATACCTTCAAAACCCTCCTGTCTTCTGGTTTGTCAAGGTTGCCTTGAATTGTACACTGAGGAGTCCTCAATCCATATTGCTCTAACTGATTCAAAGAAATTCACAACAACAACCTATTGAGTTTAGTTTACATACACATACATAAACGAGCATTCCATTCAAATAAATTGCCAATTATTCAAAAGCTTAAGCTTTATGAGACAGTGAATTTAATCATTAACCACCACATGTACCACCACATGTAGGCCTACACGGCTACACTCCCCATTAATCGTTGGGGCCCAACATCTGACACAACAATAAATTGTCGATAGTTCCAAAAACTTAATAGAATGAAAGAAGTACCTGAACATGGAGACTAGACCTCCTATCCAAAGAGAACTGCCTATTGGAGGCATTCAAGCACAAAACAGGAGTCCCTTCTGGGTCAACAGCGAAGCGAACCCCGATACCCAAAGGCCAACCTTCTTGGTTCAAGGTGGAAAGTGTGCCCAGAGAGGCCAACTCCATGATTGTCCTCGAAACTTCAGCTGGGAATGGCTTATTGGGGCTGAGTTCCAAATGGGTCGGCTCTGATACCAGTGAAAGAGAGCATTTTGTAGTGCGGGAAGGAGATTGGCGAAATGGGAATTGAATTGGAGGAGTGAATTGGGTTTTGGATATGGGTTTTGAGGGAGGGAGTGATGGAGCAAAGCGGGTAGCTAGAGATTGAGTTTGGAGAAGCATTTCAAATCAAGTTGGGAATGGTTTGATTGAGAGAGCCAAAGACTGTCAGAGTGACTAACAGTTTGGACAAGGTGAGATTGGAGAAGACGATGACGTTTAGTTGTTGATGATAACTCTAGTTGGACTTGGACAGAAGGAGGGAGTGCTGAGTTGGTTTTTTTCTTTTTCTTTTCTTGGGTGGGTAAATTCCACTGTTACAAGCATTCGCACCATTTCGTGCATAAATTTTTCTATTTTATACGTTCAAAATGTACTTTTTATTTTATTTTACAACCTTATTTTTATAAGACACTCACATCAATTTGTCTATTATACATATTTATTTAAATAAAATATTAATTTCTTTAACACACAACCACCGACCCACACCCACAATCCATACCGGTATCACACTGGAATCTACACAACCCATCGACAGAAAACCAGAAAAACTAACCTAGCAAAATGGATCGAAACCCATTTATCAAGATTGACGCCTTGCCTTGAGCAACAAGATCGATGCCTCCGGTGGTGATGGCAAGAACAAGAAACAAGATCGACGCCTCCAAAGGCAAGCAGTGGCGATGGCAATGGCAAGAGGCATTCAACCCCATTCAACCCGAAACCCACTGATCAAGCCCATTCAACCCGAAAACAACGAGAATCAAAGGATTAAAGAGTGATCAGCGGCGATGGCGATCAGCGGCGGTGGCGATCGGCGGAAGCTAGAGGAAGAAAGATTGATGAGAGGAAGAAAAATGGATGAAATGAGAAAAAGAGAGAGTTGTGTGCCTGAGAGAGAGAGGAGCTGAGAGTCAGGTATAGAGAGGAGAGAGAAAAAATTGTTAAAAAATTATATACACATGCTATAGTGCCCGTGAAAATTTACACGGGTACTATAGCTCGTTAATAAATTTGGAAGACTTTACACATTTTTAAATAAACTGATGTTAGAAGTTTTGTGGGTTAAATGTGTAAAATTCCTCACTTTTTCTATTATACAAGACTATACAAGAGCTGATGTGAATTTGGTTTCAAAACTAGCAAATTTGGTCCTAAAACTAACTTAGTCCCTAAACAGTTAGTTATTTTTTCTCAATTATTTTAGGACTAAACTGACTTTAGGAACGGAATTGATTAGTTTTGAAAAGTCTTGGACTTAGTTGGCATTAACTCAAATCTCAAAGATGTAAATGAAATTTACCTTTTTTTTAAAAAAAAAAAAAAAATTTATCATTAGCATTATATATTTTGTTCGCACAAGTCCACTTGAAACAAGATTAAAATTTACTTACTCTTTAATTAATGAATCTACAATTGATATTCATTAGAACCTACTTGAAGGCAAAGTATACATATGACCGATTCTAATTAATATATTAAGCATCCATAGCTAACTTCAAAATTTTGGAATTAAAACTTCATTATTATTATTATTATTATTATTATTTTATTTACATTCGATGGATACAAGGGTAGAGGGGAGTTTTCCTTTCTTGATGCCATAATTCGAAATTATGGGTCAACTTTGGTTAATTTTTAATAAATTCTATTATCAGTTTAAAGGGTTCAAGTTCATACGTAAAAATGATAAAATTGATCGTATTCTCAATTTTGTAGGTCAAGTTTATACAGAACATTTGTATTCTCAATTTAGTATTATTGGTCATTAACTTTTGCAATGGGCAAAAATTTTACAATAATGTAATAACACATATGCATTATAATTAAGTAACATTTCTTCATTATCCAAAAGATTAGAAATCTAAAAAATGTTATGAATGAATACAAAAGAGATCCATGATTACAAGATAAAATCCATTTAAAACATGAAACTCAATTTGTTCGAGAGCAAATTCAAAGTGGACAAAAGATGAGCCCAATTGGATAGACTCGGATAGAAATGAACAGAATAGAACAAAGTGGACTGAAATGGGCCAACGCAGACCGAATGGACTAAAAGGATTTAAATGGACCGAATAAGACCGATCTGGACTGAAATACACTAAACTGGATCGAACTGGATTGAATGGACCGAAATGGACCTAAGTGGACAACATGGACCTACCTAGACCAAAGTGGACCGAAACAAATCAAAATAAACCGAAGCGTACCGAATGGAACCGAAATACTACATTGGTATACGTAGCTCCATAATACAAACTTCGACACCTCATTAATTTTATGGACTATTATTCATTCTACAAATATAGCACCTTATAGCTAGAAAGGTTGAGCAAATATATCCCCGGGAAAATCCAATAGCTCTTGTTGCAATTGTTGTAGCAAGTTTCTTCCTAGTCTTTTGCTTTATTCAAATCTATTAAAAATACCTAAAAGTAAAAAATTGTAATCATAAAATTTATCATTAGACATCATATATAAGCAGTTGTTTCCCAAAAAAAAAATATATATATATATATATATATTGATGGGGAAAAAAAAAATCAAAGTATGAATCGAGGAAGGATTGACATATGAACTCGATATGCATGAACTTAAGTTCAAAGTATTTTAATCCCGCCTATACCAAAAAATTAATTGTTATTTTAGTCTGATAATAAATAATAATTATCGGAAGTGAATGTCAAAAGTTGAAATTCTTTCTCAAAAGTTCAAAATATTTCACTTAATCATGTTAGAGATGATACAAAACTAAGGTCTCTTAACTGTAATACATTTATTGTATCCTTATATATGACCATACATTTATTGTAACCTTATTGTAATCTTATATATGTAAAAAAAAAAAAATAAATAATGCTAGAAAAACAAATTATTTTACAAAAGTTTTTATAAACTGCTAATGTAATGAGTGATTATTGGTAAATGAAAATGTGATATTAATAGTGGGCCTAAATAAAAACCAATAAGAGGTTGTCCACATCAACATTTTGTAAAAATATTGTAAAATAATTTGTGGATGTAGCAGTACTAAAAAAAAATCACATACATTTATTGTAACCTTATATATGACAATATATATATATATATATCTCTTTTGTGCACTAATTATTGTTGCATATAGCTATTTACACATAATCGTACACACAACTTGTGAAAACGAGTTTTCACATAATTTCAACGCGCCAATATACACAATGTGTAACAATCACCACTTTTTAAAGTATAGTCGAATGCTTATTATTTTTATGATTTTGCAAAGTGAAATTTAGAAATTATTTGCTCAATTTTTTAAATGTAATTAACAATTTAGAAATTTTTGCTAAGATACAAATGCACTCAAATGGGTCTTAAACTCAATGGCACTAATTATAATATTAATATTATTTTGATGTTTATAATTCATAATTTTTTTTTATCTTTCTTATATAAATTATAAAAGTACACCTGAAAATTATTTAAATTTCTTTAGATTTTTTTTTAACCTCCTAGGGAAAAAGGAGATAAAAATGGGTAATTAATAATTATCCTCTGCATCTCAGAATGGAACCCACATAGTTTCTACTGCAGATAATTGGTCTACAAAGGGATTGGAAATACTCAGGACTGTAGAGGATCTCTCCCTACGTCACTGATATATAACGGCCTCCAACTGAATTTTTAACCATAAGACACTCTCATTCCCTCTACTCCTTGGAGTTGGTAGTTCCTCTCTCTCTCTCTCTCTCTCTCTTCTCCAAGAAACACTAAAGAGAGCACAACAATGGCGAGACCAATTTGCTTTTGGCTACAGTACTTTGCGTTCTTGATGTTCATAGGCCCCATCGTTTCTTATGCTTTCCCACGGCCACCACGACCACCACAGTCTCACCAAGGTGAAACCTTTTTTCTTTCCGTCTTTTACTTTCTTTTTGTCTTTTTCTCAGCAATTGCTTAGAAGTTTTAGGAAAGAAAAAGAGAAGATATGCAACTGAAAATGTTAAAAACTTCTGCTTTTTCTCAGAAACCAAGCAGTGGCTATGCCTTTCTGTGCTCTATTCTACTGGAATTGACACAACTATGTGGCTTTATTGAAGTTAAAACAAAAGGCCCATGATTGGATTTTCATATATTATTCTTGTTTATGCTTCTCAAACCCCAATCTTTCCAAAAAGCCCATTTCTTTTCTTCATATGTTCAATCCGTTTGGTTGTTGAGAAAGTGCAAGAAAAGAGTAGAAATTGCAATTCTGTAGTTAACTGAGCGTCAATATCACTATTTGGCAAAATCATTCAAGATTTTCTTTTGTTATGTTTTAAGTTTATTAAGAAGAACAGATTCTCTAAAACCCATTTCTTTAATTTCTTGATTCATTCTTTGAGTTTGGTTGTTGAGAAAGTTCAAGAAAAGGGAAGGAATTGATATCTGAAAACATCTACAAAAATTGTGCCCAACACTGTTTCTTTGTTTCCTATCTTGTTATAGACCCAAGTTACCACAAGTTTGTGTCCAATGCTACCCAGTTCCCACCCGAAGACTACTATGATTACATCATTGTTGGAGGCGGCACAGCTGGCTGCCCACTGGCTGCAACACTATCTCATTCTTATAAAGTACTAGTGCTAGAACGAGGTGGAGTTCCTCACGGCGAGACCAATTTAATGTCCCAAGAAGGTTTCTTGGCCACACTCATGGAAGCTGACACATATGACTCCCCTGCCCAACCCTTCACATCAGAAGATGGCGTTCCAAATGCCCGTGGACGGGTTCTTGGTGGCAGCAGTGCAATAAATGCTGGGTTTTATAGCCGAGCTGATGATGATTTTTATAAGAAATCAGGTGTGTATTGGGATCTTAGGGTTGTGAACCAATCCTATGAGTGGGTTGAGAGGGCTATTGTGTTTAGACCAGAGCTCAAGACTTGGCAATCAGCGGTTCGAGATGGGTTATTGGAAGCTGGTGTTGATCCTTATAATGGGTTTAGTTTGGATCACACGGTGGGAACCAAGATTGGAGGTTCTACTTTTGATAGTACAGGGAAGAGATACAGTGCTGCTGATCTTTTGAACTATGCAAGACCTTTCAATATTAAGGTTGCTGTGTATGCAAATGTGGAAAGGATACTACTGGCTTCGTCTTCACCTTATATGGGGTCAAGGCTATCAGCAATTGGAGTTGTTTATCGTGATCATACAGGGAGGCATCACCATGCAATCGTTCGTAAACATGGTGAGGTGATTCTCTCTGCTGGTGCCATTGGAAGTCCACAGCTACTGCTGTTGAGTGGCATTGGTCCGCGGCCTTATCTATCTTCTTGGGGAATTCCGGTTGTTCACCATCTTCCCTTTGTTGGGCAGTTCCTTTTTGATAATCCGCGGAGTGGTGTCTCAATTGTGGCTTCAATTCCATTGGAGCACTCACTGATTCAGGTGGTTGGCATTACAGAATCAGGAGCTTATATTGAAGCAGCTTCCAATGTTATCCCTTTTGTATCCCCTTCTCGCTCCATTTTCATTCGGACACCATCCTCACCTCTGTATCTCACTGTGGCTACTCTCATGGAAAAGATTATTGGACCACTTTCAAGTGGATCACTGAGACTAGCTTCAACAGATGTCCGGGTGAATCCAATCGTTCGATTCAATTACTTTAGCAATCCAGTGGACCTTAAACGCTGTGTGAATGGCACACGCAAGATTGGAGATATTCTGAGGAGCCGATCCATGGAGGATTTCAAGGTTAGGAACTGGTTTGGTGGTCATGATTTCAGATTTGTGGGACCTGCATTGCCTGTTGATCAAGCTGACAATCATCTCATGGAAGATTTCTGCCGCCGCACAGTTAGTACCATATGGCACTACCATGGGGGCTGTGTTGTGGGGAAGGTTGTTGATGGTGATTTCCGGGTCTTTGGCATTGATGCTCTCAGAATTGTTGATGGTTCAACATTTGGTGTATCACCAGGGACAAATCCTCAGGCTACTCTATTGATGCTTGGACGGTAAGTGAATATTCTAAATTTAGTTCACAGTAAAATGCTTTTGGAATAGATTGACCAATTAGTTTGTTTATTTTCACAGATATGTCGGGTTGAAGATAATTGGAGAGCGTACAAGATATAGACAATAATCTGCCCTTATGAGCTGCAAGGACCTACGGCTGACTGTGCTGTTAGTCAGTTGTTTCTTTTTTGTAGTTATCTTTTTTGGTTAAGTAGCAAGTCTGGTTGTTTTGGTTCTCTCCGTACTACTAGTGCTTTGTTGATTTGTTCATTCAAAATAATACTCTGCGATACGTGAATGTTGTCACAAATGCTAAATGTGGATACTAAAACAGCTCTCGCTGAATAAAAAAATGAGATTGAATTTGTGCAGTTTGCGTTTCAGATTGCTTGTACTTATCAAATTCTTCTATTTCTATCTATTCCCTAGTCTATTTTAGTTGTTTCATATGGTGTATATGTGTATTTGTGCATGAGCATGCGTGTGTACATCTGTAGTTGATTTGTAATTGTAATATCGGC
The DNA here is from genome assembly GCF_002906115.3 of Quercus suber. Lineage (NCBI taxonomy): Eukaryota > Viridiplantae > Streptophyta > Magnoliopsida > Fagales > Fagaceae > Quercus > Quercus suber. Next base: position 474,522 of record NW_027069499.1, read on the forward strand.
TTTTAAAAAGCTTTTCACTTGACCATGTACTACTGCACTTGCAGAGATGGCTCTCTTGGGAGTAATAATTTGTCAATTTTACATTTAGAGTCTCTGATAGCAGATTGTTGAATAAGGCCATACTTGAACAACTCGAGTAAAATTGAAATAGTAATTATTGAGTCTGTTTTTACTTGTCATATAATTCATGCTCTAAGATTAATCTCTGCAAACTAGCTTTGGCAGCTGTTCTGTGCCTTGTTTTGGCTCAAAGGATGTTTGTGTTCATAATGGTAAGCTCCTTGCAGAGGAAGGTCTTTTTTGTGTGATCAAGAATGACGTAAGATACGGAGCAATGGTTTGCAGGAAAGTGAAGTGCTCTCTCTTCAATGGAATTCTGTGTGATAGATGGAATATCCCCTTTCCTCTCTTTGATCTGAGTAAATTTCCTTTTTCTTAGGGGTCCTTTTGGTTGTTTAGCTGGTAGCAAGCTGATTAGTGGGACTCAATTGTATAGTTAAATCGGCTTAGCAGTTAATTGTTTTTATTTGGTTGTAGCTTTCTTTTGCTGCTTGTTTCTGGTTTGTCTTGGAACCCTTCTTTAAATTCTTTTGTTTTGTTAATAAAATGTTACCCTTTAATCATTTGATTAACTGGCCATACACAAAGTCTGATAATTTAAAGCTGTGGGGACTGATGCAAAGGCTATTCTGGTGATGCTCAGCTATTGAGTTTTAGTCAAAGGAATGAAGTGTACATACAACAAAACTTGGCAGCATATGGACATAGCTCCAATTCAGTCAACCAAATCAGCAGATAATGATCTTGAGCTAATAACTTCAGATCATCATCCGCAGTTTACCTTGGCTCAGCAGAGTCATCCGCAGGGATTGGCTTCATGACTTCCATCGCATACTGACCAAACATATCCAACCCCACCGACTACAACTTAAATCTCTATTTGCAACTGAATTAATGAAGTTGCCTTTGGCTTCCACTCAATCTTTGATCTGCCATCTTCTGGCTTTGATAATGCTCTTCTCAGCCTCGATCCCATCTAACCACTATAAATCTAGACTACTGTCTGCATCGTACGCAACTCTAAAAACATAACTTATATTTACAACATTCCATAAAAATGCCATCCCCAATGACCTTTTTAGGGAAAATGAAGACGTTGTCCCAATGTACATAAATAATGTTTAAAACAGATTGAATGAGTGGAATTCTTCATTCAAATGAAAGCTTCTTAGCAACGCATGAATAATCATTGACGTAACCTTTTCAATTAAGGGGGGGTACAATCTTAAGCACTCAATTTACCTGAGAATAGAGGCACTCCCAAGTACCATAAAAAAATACTTAAATCTCTATTTGCAACTGAATTAATGAAGTTGCCTTTGGCTTCCACTCAATCTTTGATCTGCCATCTTCTGGCTTTGATAATGCTCTTCTCAGCCTCGATCCCATCTAACCACTATAAATCTAGACTACTGTCTGCATCGTACGCAACTCTAAAAACATAACTTATATTTACAACATTCCATAAAAATGCCATCCCCAATGATCTTTTTAGGGAAAATGAAGACGTTGTCCCAATGTACCTAAATAATGTTTAAAACAGATTGAATGAGTGGAATTCTTCATTCAAATGAAAGCTTCTTAGCAACACATGAATAATCATTGACGTAACCTTTTCAATTAAGGGGGGGTACAATCTTAAGCACTCAATTTACCTGAGAATAGAGGCACTCCCAAGTACCATAAAAAAAATGCTTGTTGAAGCATCTAGTTAAACTAAGCTGACAATGTTACCAGGTAGCCACATATATCCTTCAATTTCCAAAACTAAATTAATGCCTCAATTGTGAGAATCCTTTTTTTTTTTTTGAGAAACACTATGAGAATCTAGTTAATTATCTAATCAGATGCTTTGTGAGTAATTCCTTGCAGGTACCTATGTGGTTGTTCCCAATCAACTGTATTTCAAGGGAAAATAATTCCCCTCCCTTATCAAGGTACACCACAGAGTGATTATCAAAAGTTAAACTAGGGGTTTCGATATTTGACACAGCTTGTGAATACGCACGAGTTTTTACAAACTTGGGTTGTGCTTTAGTTGGTTTAGATCATAAACAAGTCGATTCGAAAGTGACATGATAAGAACGTGTCATAAGCGGATTAACTCGCCTAACCCACGATTGACACACTAATTTATTTGTGTCAATCTAAAATGATCCATTAGACACTCCTATTTAACTTGTATGACAAATAAATACTCTTTAAAAAAAAAAATTCCAAGTACCTTCTACATCCAACCTATATTTTAAACTTAAAAAAAAATGAGTAATTACAAAAATAGATTCTTAAATGACAAAAAAAAAAAATCAAAATATAAATATTATTCATTCATTATTTAAAATAATAGGACCCCATTGAAAATTGTCGGCTTAGACCTCAAAATGTGTTAACTAGATCCTAAACTGTGCCTATTGTTGCATACTGCGAATTTGAATAATAATATACAAGTTTTTTGTTTAATTTTTTTTTCTTTATATTTAAAATACTCTATGCATATGAAAACCATTATAGTAATGTGATCATATTTTGTATAAAATGCATAACATGCCAATAACATGGTTAATATTTCATGATTTTGGCATTATTATCCGAGTATATAGGTATGAAGAAATCAATTCAATTAATGTTAAAGTTGTTAAAAATATACAAATATCAAATTGATGGCTTTGCATAGATTTGGATCTTGGATGAAACTAATAATTTATTAAAAAATTTAAATAAAACAAAACATTTCCTTATTGTTGATTCTAGTGAGATAGAGAGAATGACGATGGTTTGAGAAATCTTAGTATATATGATTCTAGTGAGATAGAGAGAATGAGGATGGTTTGAGAAATCTTAGTATAGGGATATATGTAACTGTTTATGTATACCGAATTATATCTGTATACGGATTCCGTGGTCGAGTAGATTTTATTTGAATTGTTAGGTTTTTAATATTAAGTTACGTGATTGAGTAGATTTTATTTGAAATGGTTTTTTAATATTAAGCTATTTTGATAAAATAGCCATGTTCCTCTGAAAAATACTACAGTTAAACAAATTAAAAAAGTCAATTTTCACTTTTATAACTAATTTTTGTTATTATTTTATATATAAAAACTTAAATTTATATTTCAATTAGTAGTATTCTTGTGAGATACATGACTTGATGAAAATTTTTGTGTAAACTAAAAAAGTAAAATATAATTAAAACTAAATTAATAAACAAATAGTAATAATAATATAAAATAAGTAAATAATAATTTCAATAAATATTAAATCAACTAAATTACTTATTAATTATTTTAATAAATAATTTCACTAATTAAATAATTTTAATACTTTTAAAATAATTCAAAGTCACTCTTCTTCATGACTTCCTTCACAATATTGACAAAACATATCCAACCCCACCAATACCAAGCTGATAAAAAATACTAACATGTGAGATTTTAACCAAATTCCCAAATATGTGAGAATAAAAAACAGAAACAAAATACAACACAAAGTTTACGAAATTCACGCAATTTTTACGTGATTCAGCCATATAACATTTTATATATCAAAGACCACACCTGACTTCTCATAGCCCTACAATGCATAGCAACTAGAAAGGTCCAATTCTTTAATAACACCCCCCCGCCCCCCCATGAGTATATAGGTATGAAGAAATCAATTCAATTAATGTTAAAGTTGTTAAAAATATACAAATATCAAATTGATGGCTTTGCATAGATTTGGATCTTGGATGAAACTAATAATTTATTAAGAAAATTTAAATAAAACAAAACATTTCCTTATTGTTGATTCTAGTGAAATAGAGAGAATGAGGATGGTTTGAGAAATCTTAGTATAGGGATATATGTAACTGTAATTATGTATACCGAATTATATCTGTATACGGATTCCGTGGTCGAGTAGATTTTATTTGAATTGTTAGGTTTTTTAACATTAAGTTACGTGATTGAGTAGATTTTATTTGAAATGTTAGGTTTTTTAATATTAAGCTATTTTGATAAAATAGCCATGTTCCTCTGAAAAATACTACAGTTAAACAAAAAAGTCGACTTTCACTTTTATAACTAATTTTTGTTATTATTTTATATATAAAAACTTAAATTTATATTTCAATTAGTAGTATTCTTGTGCGATACATGACTTTATGAAAATTTTTGTGTAAACTAAAAAAGTAAAATATAATTAAAACTAAATTAATAAACAAATAGTAATTGTGGGTACCTAGGATGTACGCATCATTGGCATGTCCTTCAACGTCCTAGGATGTCCTCGGACGGCTTCGCAACGTCCTAGGCAAGCATGGCAACGTCCTAAGACGTCCTCGGACGGTGTCCTAACATCCTAGGCATGCATGGCAACGTCCTAGGCATGCTTGGCAACGTCCTCAGACGGTGTCCTAGGAGTCCCACATTAAAGGAAAACCCCCCCACTTGCTGCCTTATAAGCTGTAAAGCGAAGGGAGTAGTGTACCATGGGTTTATAGTTATAAGGCAACAAGTGGGGGGGTTTTCCTTCGATGTGAGACTCCTAGAACACCGTCCAAGGACGTTGCCAAGCATGCCTAGGACGTTGCCATGCATGCCTAGGATGTTAGGACACCGTCCGAGGACGTCCTAGGACGTTGCCATGCATGCCTAGGACGTTGTGAAGCTGTCCGAGGACGTCCGAGGACGTCTTAGGACGTTGAAGGACATGCCAAGGATGCGTACATCCTAGGTACCCACAGTAATAATAATATAAAATAAGTAAATAATAATTTCAATATATATTAAATCAACTAAATTACTTATTAATTATTTTAATAAATAATTTCACTAATTAAATAATTTTAATACTTTTAAAATAATTCAAAGTCATTCTTCTTCATGACTTCCTTCACAATATTGACAAAACATATCCAACCCCACCAGTACCAAGCTGATAAAAAGTACTAACATGTGAGATTTTAACCAAATTCCCCAATATGTGAGAATAAAAAACAGAAACAAAATACAACACAAAGTTTACGAAATTCACACAATTTTTATGTGATTCAGCCATATAACTTTTTATATATCAAAGACCACACCTGACTTCTCATAGCCCTACAATGCATAGCAACTAGAAAGGTCCAATTCTTTAATAACACCCCCCCCCCCCACCC